>NC_080448.1:11071743-11301743 GCF_028018845.1 Melospiza georgiana | reverse complement strand
ACCTTTTGTGCCTTGGTCCATGTGCATTTCTAGAATGTAAATTTTCCTTCCTAACTCGCAAACGAAGCTAAAGCTGAGCTCTGCCGCAAAGTGCCACGGCTCGACTCTTTTCTTTTTTGAATGGATTCCTCACTTGGGCATCAATTGTTTTGCAGATCATCCTCAATTCAATGCACAAATACCAGCCCCGGCTGCACATCGTGAAGGCAGACGAGAACAACGCCTTTGGCTCCAAGAACACGGCGTTCTGCACCCACGTCTTCCCCGAGACCTCCTTCATCTCTGTCACCTCCTACCAGAACCACAAGGTAGGCTTGCAGCTTTTGGGGCTACAAGGCTTTATTTCAGGAACTTTGTGAGAGGATCTTCCTGTTCTGGTTTAAAAGACAAGTTTCCATGCTGGCTTTAAGCAGGGGGGATGAGCCAGGGAGCAGCTCTGGAGGAGCAGGGATGATGCGGGTTACAATATTTTTGCTGGTTACAATATTTTGCTGGTTACAATATTTTGGCTCCCCTGACTCGCTGTGCTCCCAGAGCTGAGATGTCACTCAAACAGCAAAGCACATGGAATAATGACCAGCAAAGCTTGCCCATAAATCTGCAGTGAGCAGTAATTACAGAATGTGTGTTTAGTGAGACAGATGAGGAATGTAACCATAAAAACGGAACTCGGAGCTGCCTCTGTGGTTTGCACGTGGGGGCAGGGGGGCTGGGGAATTTGGGGTACCAAGGGGCAGTTCTGTGCTCTGGTGGGTGTCAGGGGCACCTGTGTGCTGTGAGGGTGGTGTTCCCTGTGCAGAGGGCTGCATCCCAGCAGGACTGACAGCAGTGGGACAGTAAATTGTCACCTCCCTGTGTCACCTCAGCAGGGCATGGAAAGGCTTCAGATTCTACCCTGCTACTGCTCTGCCTCTGCACAAGCTCCTGCTCCAGGGCATTTTCCTAATGGTAAAGTCCAGCTGTATGAGGAATAATTAATAATTTAATTGGAATTTTTAAAGGGCAGCAAGATTCATAACTAAAGGTGCAGAGTGAGGCAGCACTGCCAGAGCCCTCCTGTCACCCTGAGTGTGAAATCTGCCATGTGTAACTGCACCAGTTCCTTTCCTGCACATTCATAGGAAAATGCTGCAGGAACAGGAACAAGTGTGAAATTCTTCCTCCCCAATAACCTGACCAGAGCTTTTCCTCCCAAGCAGGATGCCTGTGTGCCCTTTGATGCTGCAAGCACAGAGTCCTTGCAGAAATGTTGCAATTAGTGAGGCAGTAAAGAGAGCAGCAGCATGGATGTGGTGTGGTCAGGCAGGCTGGGGGAAAGTGCCCATTAGGACACTGAAGGCAGAGAAGTTGTAGCTGTTGATGTAAAATGACCAATTGCCCAAACATGGTTAACCAAAAAGACTCAAAAGAGCTTATATTTAATACATAATTAAAATGTCTGCTGTCAATGGTGCCTTTCATCCCTAGAGCTCCCAGAGTGCTCCATAAACTCCACACTTGCGCTGTCACTGCTGTCCAGCTCTGCTGGGGGGCAGCCCCAGATTTAGGGAAAATGTCCCAGATGAGCCCAAATTCCTTAGTGAAGATCCTTGAGGATCCTCAGGGGTCTGCAGGCTGGGGGGATGGACCCTGCCCTGAGCAGGGACACAGGGACCTGCAGAAGGTGACAGCACCCAGGACCTCAGTGTGGTCTGCAGAAAATCTCAGCCTCAGAGCAATACCTGAATGGTTTTATTTATGCTCTTAAGCATCAACAATTAAAAACCTGGTCTGGGTTTCTTTTAGAAGAAACAAACTGCTGAGCTATATTTAGCTCAGGAATCTCCTGCTAGCAAGAAGTGTGGCTGTAAATAATTGTATCCCTAAAGAAAAAGATGAGGAAGTTGAGGATAGAGGTTACCCCTGGGCACAGGTCAGTGAGGAAGGTGTGTGCTCACCCAATTCCCCTCCTGGGCTGGATGGGGCCAGGGGAAGGTGACGAGGAGGGACTGAAGCCCTGATCCTGCTCACATCAGAGGAAAACCACAATCACTAAATAACAAAATGAAATTAAGATGTACAAACCTGCTGTCAGGCTGTGGCTTTGGAAGGGTCCTACTCTTCTTGTGGTTCATCAGCTGCTTGAGCTTCCCTGGAAGGGTTTGAGCCCTGGAGGCTGCTTAAATTCACATGTCACCACCTTCCCCTCCAGCACTGATAGCGGCCAGCTGTGCTCTCAGGAGTTTTTTGGTAAGGGATATTTTTCAACATTGCTAAAAGTGCATTTGTAATAACAGCAACGCTCTGCAAAACCATCCCAAAGCAGAGCTGGCTGCTCTCCTCAGCACTCAAATGGGATGCAGAGAAGGGGGAGGGACAAAGCAGTGTTTGAGTTGTGATTTTCACAGAGTTCAAATGGCTGAATGGTGGAAAGTGTGTACCTAAATGGTGTGTAAAATTGTTATGGGAATTAGGGAGAGCCACACCATGACAAGCAGGGCTCTCTAACATGGAAACACAGAAAACCTTTTAAACCAGACAAATAAATTCTCCCTATCAGGAGTCCAGAAGAAGAACACAGGGCCTAGAATAAGACCCAGACCCACCAGCTCAGCCCTGCTGCTGCTGCACTTTTGCTCTGATTTGCTTTCAAACACTTCATCCTTGGTTTTGTTCTTTCCAAGATAACCCAGCTGAAAATTGAGAACAACCCCTTTGCCAAGGGCTTCCGGGGCAGCGACGACAGCGACCTGCGCGTGGCTCGGCTCCAGAGGTACCTCCCTCCCTCCTTCCTCCCTCCTTCCTCCTCTCCCTCCTCTTCCTCCTCACACCTGCAGCTCTTGGGGAAGCAGCAGACCGTGCCAGAGTGTGTGCTGGTGCCAGAGTGGCACTGATATCCCTCAGAAGCCCCTCCTGACCACTCTGTGCTGTCAGCCCTGCCCACACCCAGCGCACGCGATGAGTTCATCGTCTGAAGCAAAGGGGGTGAAGTCACTGCCTGGAGATGCTCTGGGGGAGCCAAACCAAGATTTCCTCACTCTGCTGATGAAATTCTGATGCTGCTGATCACTGCCTAACCAGCCTTCATTTTTCTCACCTCTTCCAGCAAAGAATATCCAGTAATTTCCAAAAGCATCATGAGGCAGAGGTTGGTGTCCAGCCATGGCCAGCTGTCAGCAAAGCCAGATGTGAACCCACTCCATGGCAATCACCAGAGCCTGCAGCATTATCAGTATGAGAATGGTGCTCACATGCAGTTTGCAGCTTCTGATACTCAAGATCTGCCACTCAACACCTTCACAGCACAGAGAGATTCAGGGCTCTTCTACCATTGTCTAAAAAGAAGAGGTAACTCAAGCTCACAGCTAAAAAATATCACAGAAAATAAACCTGAGACTGTGAGTTTGGTTTGGATTGGTCTCTTGGGCCTTGATCTTCAACAATACTGCTGTGATTAGAGTGTTTTGGAGGTCAGGGGGCAAGAGCTGCTGTTTGGAGCAATTTTTAGTGGGTTTGTCCCATAGAAGGTAAATTCAGACTCTGAGACAGAGCTGAAACAATTAATTAGAATGTGTAATTCAAATGGCACAGAGCTTCAGTGGAAAATTATCCATTGTTAGGATCAGCTGAATGCAGAATTGTTTGCAGGAGGCCATTAGCATTACCAAAATTCTACACTTTCCAAGGCAAAGCCATGAGCAATCCCCTCAGTGTCTGCAGAGCAGTGGGACTGTGGGAGCTTGGTATGAGCAGCCCTTTCCTCTCATCCACTAATTCTCAAATTTAACTGAGCTGTGACTGCATTCTCTTCCTTTTAGTCCAGCATCAGATGAGATCATGGCATGTTTTAAGTTAAATGGAAAAATTTTGCACAGAAGAAAAAAATCCTTCTATTTGCATGTCTCACTGCTTGCTAATTTATTTAAGCTGGGAGAATCCTCTGATCATGGCTAAATGAAGAATCTAACAGCACCAGTAATGAGGGCTGCAAGGCAAATGTGTAATTTTAGCAGATGTTTAATGTGCAGATGAATTCACTAATTCATCCAGAGAATATTTCTAATAAATAACAGAAAGCTGCTGGGGACCAGGGCCGTGGTCCTCACAGGAGGAGAGGGGCTGTGCAGAGCTGAGCAAGGGCTGCTCACTGGGAAAGGGCTCCTTTATCTGGAAATATTTCTGCAGCTTTTGACGTGAATATCTGGGCAATGTAGAGTCATTTCTGCAGTGACAGGAAGGCCGGCTGTGATAAGACCCTTTAAGAGACTTCTTGAGTTTGTCAGGAGGAACCGTGCAGGAGTGTCGGGGCCTCCTTATCTGGATGAACGTGGAGTAATCGCTGATGTGAGAAGAGTCCCTCACTTAAGCTGACAAATGTCACCGCAGCGCTTTGAGGCCGGGGAGGATTAGCCTGACATTTGCAGCACAATGTCGTTTTGATGTTGTACATTGTTTTTCCAAAGTAAGATGGTTTAACTGGATTAAGCTGAGAGAGGGGGCACCGCTTTAGTGCAATAACCGCGGCCTCCGAGGGCACTCCCCGGCCGGCAGAGCCGCTCCTCAGTGCGAACGTCTCAGTGTGAATGTCTCAGTGGGAATGTCTCAGTGCGAATGTCTCAGTGTGAGTTTCTCAGTGTGAATGTCTCAGTGGGAATTTCTCTTGCAGAAAGCGCTCGGCACCTGGACCTGCCCTGCAAACGCTCCTACCTGGACGCCTCGTCCTCGGTGGGGGACGATCACTATTTCCGCTCGCCGCCGCCCTACGAGCAGCAGATGCTGAGCCCGTCCTACTGCGGCGAGGTGGCCCCCAGGGAGGCCTGCATGTACTCTGGCTCCGGCGCCGACATCGCCGCCGTCTCGGCCGTCGACGATTTACCGCCGCCTCCGCCGCCGCTGAGCTGCAACATGTGGACTTCAGTCGCACCTTACAGCGGCTACAGCGTGCAGACCATGGACACCGTGCCCTACCAGCCCTTCCCGCCGCACTTCCCCGCCGCGCCCATGATGCCGCGGCTGCCGCCGGCCATGGCGGGCCAGGCCTCGCAGCCGCCGGGGAACGGCCCCTTCAGCGTCTACAACCAGCTGGGGCCCGCGCCGGGCCGGGAGCGCGGCCCCGCCGCCGCCTTCCCCAGGGAGCGGGGACACCCGGCCGTGTGCGAGCGGAAAGCGCCGTCCCCGCACCTGAACGCGGCCAACGAGTTCCTGTACTCGCAGGGCTTCTCGCTGTCCCGGGAGTCGTCGCTGCAGTACCATTCAGGGATGGGCGCTGTGGAGAACTGGACCGACGGGTGACCCCCGAGGCCGCGGCCGCCCTTCTGCTCCGGGACAGTGCAGGCAGTGTCGATACCTGTGGGTAACTTGCACTTCGCTGAGACACATGTGCATTTCCAGAGGGATTTGCGTGCGTGAAGAGCTCGTATCTTCAGGCACGCACAGAGTTCCATCTCCTGTCTCAGTGGGCTGGATTCATCAGGCTCTCATTGACTCCCAAATAAATTCATTCTCGTGTCTTCATGCAGTAGAAACCATCCTCATGATTAACGAGTGACGTAGCTAGTCATGTTCTTTTGCTTGTAATGTCAAACATCCGTGAGCAAATTTTGGCTATTTGGGAAAAATACGAGCTTCACTTTTACGGTCCTTGGCTCACGAAGCCGCAGCTCCCAAAGCTCCGAGGAAAACCCCGCTCGATCGGTGGCGTAGCTCAAGGACTGCCGCGGCAGCGCCTCTTTAGCGCTTTGGGTCCCTGGAGATTCCAAAGGAATCCAAATTCCCAAGGGATTCGTTCCCTGGCAGTGCGGGAGCGGCGGGGCCGGGCCCGAGCAGGCACCGATGCACAAATGTCTCCTTTGCCCCACAGCGACATCGGGCGTGGCTGGGGGAAGCGAAGAAGTGAAGAGTTAAGTCCGAGGCCAAACAGCAAATTAATTAATTAATTGCAGCGTTAGGAACAGACCCAGTGTCTTCAGACTCCCATCCCTTGATTGAATCACATTTGCTTATTGCAATATATTTATGAAGTTTAAGCTTAAAAGTCGCTAATACTTTCCAGAACCAATTTCTGTATTTGCTGGTCCTTGATTTCTTTCGTATTCAGCTGAAACGTGCCTTTTGTGCTATGTTCTTTTCTTTTGCAGCTAACTCAGAATTGTCTTCAGCCTGAAGGAGGCCTAGAGGAATATTTTCCTAGTGATGGGGTGAGGAGGGAAGAGCTCCCATGCCCTGTCAGGCTTTACAGTGTACAGATATTTGTAGAGCAGGTAAAATCTGTGAGCAGTGCATTCATGGAAGGCCCAGGGTCACTCCTGGCCGTGCCCTCTGTGTCCCTGTGCTTCCATCACAGGCTGGGTTTGATCATCTCAGAGGCTCCTTCCAGCCTCGGTGCCCTGGCAGGAGGCTGGCACTGCTGGGGCAGCAGAGGAATCCTTTGGGACAGAATTCCCCCCAAAGCTCCTGTCCCAGGCAGGGTCCCTCACCATGGGTGACACTGAGGTGCCACTGAAGAGCTCAATGTTCCACCTTTGGTCATTGCACAGTGGGGATTTATTTCATTGCTTCCCAAACGGGCAAGGGCAGAAAGCTGAAATGCAGGTTTGGAAGTGGGGAGGTGCTTCTGTGCTGTGGTGAATCCATGCCAAGAGGAGCCCCATGGATGGGGGGCTGTGACAGCCCCGAGGTCACATTTCAAACATTTCAACCAGCACAGTCCCCTGCAGCCACTCAGCAGAATTCCTCTGTGGCTGGTGGGGATTTTGTAACCAGATTTTGGAAATCACTACAATTTTTGCATGCTGAATAGCTATTTATATACATATATATTTTATATATATATATATATATAAAATTATATATATCACAAATGCAGGCCACGTGTCCAATTCAGCTTTGCTTTTAATGAATGAAATACTTAATAAAAATGAATGTTGCAAAGGTTTTTTTTTTTTTTTTTTTGGAAAGACATCTATTTAAATTTTTTTTATTACACACCTTTGATGTAAAAACTAAGAATTGGTTAGACAAAAAAACCATATATACTACAGATAAATCTTTATTAGAAACCACATTAGATACAGGTGGTATGGAATTTTTAAATGTTTGTTACATAGCATGGACATTTTATTTTACATATCAGAACATAAAGTCATTTTACTACTACAAGCTGTCTCTGGGTGCATTTCAATAATTAGTATAAAAATGTTCCATGGTGAATTAAGATGTCTTGTCTCTCTTCTGTCTTCTGACTACACCACCCTCCCCCTTCCCAAGGTGCACACTTGGCCCTTTTTCACCATCCCAAAGCTCCACCATGGGGTTTTAGGTGCCCATGGGTTTATTTGGGATTTTTCAGGTGTTTCTTTGTTTAGGGCACACCTGAGTTGATCTGAGCCCTGAGTTAAAGCAGCCTCTGGTGCCCAGAGCTGCAGTGCCAGGGACAGGGCTGAAGAATGAAAGGAGGGAGGAGGAGGAGGGAGAGGTCTGGGGGTCCCTGCCCAGAGCCTGCAGTGCTCAGTTCATCTCTCACTGTGAGCCTGCATCAACACTGAGCTGACAAATGAACCCAGAAATGAGAGGGGTCAGCAGCCCAGGCTGCACAGGAAAACCTGCCTGGATCTTCTGCCTGTTTTACAAAGGTAACCAACACAATAACAATGTCATTTTAATGAATAATCACTGCTGCTATTTTAACCATTTCTCATGTACCTTCTGCTCATCCATGCAGTATTTATTGATTTAAGGCAATTTAAAAAATAATTCCTGCAAGAACCAGCCCAGAACCTTTCAGTCAATGCAGGGAGTGTGGAGAAACCATGGAATTGCTGCAAGTTTTACCTGGCAGCCTTTGCAAAGGGCAGGGCCCAGGCTCTGTCCCACTGGAGCTGAGGAGTGCCCTGGGGATCCCTGTGCCAAATAATGAGCTTTTCCTTGTAAAAATAGCACAGGGCATTTATGAGTACAGGACCTGATTGGGAAAGGCTGAGTTAGCAGAAAAATGTGCAAAATTTGGATATATGCTAATCTGGTCATCTGGGTTCCTTTTATAGTCACTGGAGAGAGATCAGACATTGAGATTAAATGGGATGAATCATTCTCCAGTGACAATCTTTTTCCACTCAGAGGAATCCACTTAGAGCTGATTTCCCATTTCCAAATGGCTAAAAAAGTGACATTAGTGGGATCCCCCTCCTGTGTGACTTTGACAAAAACACGGGGACATCACTGAATTATTTATGTCACAAATCCCACTCAAGATGAGTACAAAAAAAAAAGAAAAAAGAAAAATAAGCTGGTGATATTAATTTATGGAATGGAAACATGTTTTCCTTTTTAAATTCACTTTATGTTTTCATTACAAGATTTCTAACCTGGCTGTGTGTCCAGTCCCAGGTGAGGCACCCAGGTTCCATTTTTCCTGGATTTCTCCTGCCTTTCCCAGCTGGAGAGGCTTGGCAGGTGCTGGTCCTGATGGAGATCCTGGCTGGGCAGGATCCTTCCTGGGGATGAAGAGAGCACAGCAACCCTGAGTGTCCTGGAGGATTTGCTCTGTTTGTTTTTCAAATCAGAAACACTAAACTGGGCACATCACTAACAAAAAATCCCAACAACCTGCACAGCTTTAAAAGAGATCAAGTGTGCTTACCGTGTCCCAGTTTGATTTACTGCACTTTAAACAGCTTTTAATTCTCAAGAATGTGGAGGTTCATGTGTGTGGAGGCTTTTCCAGCCCCAGAGCTGCAGTCAGGAATGGCAGCCCAAGCTCAGGGAAACCAGGCCCATTTCAAATCAGATTAAAGCAAAAATTAGCAAGTGAGAAAAACCTGAATACACACGAGGACCGTTTTCCATTGATGTGCTCTAATCTGTGCTAAAAGGCCCAGGGAATTTTTAAATTCTGTTTTTCTTGAAGGTAGATGTCCAAATTTCATCTTGGCCCGGGCAGGCTGAGTTGCACTGAGCCCAGCAGCACTTGGTGCCAGACTGAGCTTGGACTTCCCTCGAAATAGAACAAATATTTGTATCAGCTTGCTGAGAATGTGAGTAATGGGAATATTTGCCAGAATTTCAACAAGCTCAACTTCAGTCCTGCCAAAAGCCCCACCATTCAATTTGGCATCACTGGCAGCTCACAGGCTCAAGAGGGGCCTAAGTCTGGAAGAGCTGGGGTGTTTTTGGCAAACATGAATTTATTTTTCTCTCTCTCTACATTTTGGAAAATTTGTGCCTCTCTGTATTAATTTATGATGTCATTAAATAATTCTTTTTGCAGCTTGTATAGAAAGAATGTTTCTTTTGAAGATGAGAACTCCCCTGAGGATGGTTATAGTGAAAAATTCTAGCCAGAGGGAACTAAAAAAAACCCAACTCCTCTCTCCTTGGCCACTCATGTTTCTGCAGTAGTGCTTAAACAGCAAAAAAATCTACAATATTTTAATTTAAGGATCTGCTCCAAGGAGGTGCCAAGCACTTGACTGTGACAAGAGGCGGCCCAAATTCAGTGGGACTGGAGGGGTTTTATTCCTGTGATAGCTGGAAGAGAAACCATGAGCCTGTGACTTGCTGGTAGAAAACATCACATTTTGAACTGGTTTGCTCTCTGCAAAGAACAGGATCAAGATTAAAAATTAAAGAAAAGGAAATCTTGGGAGTGGTACAAGCAAAGCACAAAGCCTTGTCCAACATGAATTTTATTCAATGTGCAAACCCTGCCTTGAGAGAAATGCCTGGAAAACACTGGGGGTGCTTTCATCACAGGGTTCCCAACACCAGCACCAGCCTTGCCCTGCTTAAACCAGAATTAAATTAAAACCTGGCATGGGCTGCTCAGCCTCACTGGGAAATGCCAGGGGAAGGTTTGTGTCACCCTGGTGGGTGTTTGTGTCACTTTTCTGGGTGTTTGTGTCCCCTTGCTGGGTGTTTGTGTCCCCTTGCTGGGTTTTTGTCCCCTTGCTGGGTGTCTGTGCCCCCCAAGCCCCAGCTCCTCTCTCTGGCTCCTGTCTGAGCTCTCTGGGAATCCCAGCTCAGCTGTCCCAGAGTTTTACAGCAGCAAGGATGGAAAATTGCCCTCCTGAGCCTCAGCCCACTTTTGGAACCAGGTCCTGAGAGAAGGAAATAAAAAGGAGATTAATTAGTGCAAAGAGCTAATAACACCAATTCAATTAAAATCAGGATAATTGCAGGTTTTGTTAATTAGAAACTCATCTAATAAAATAAAAGGAAACCCCACTGGAATGAAAAGAGGAGGAATAGCCACAACAGGTCACAAGGCTCTTGTTCCATACTGATGGGGAAGGATTTGAAGGATTATTTGGCAGAGGTCAATATTTTTCTTCTGGGTTTTTTGTTGTTGTCATTCTCCTTAGCTCTCAGCAAACACAAACATTTGGCTTTGAACCATACATTGCTGCAGTTTTGAGGAACATTTCCAGTGGGGCTGAATTTACAAACTGGTGGAAATTTGACTTTTTAATAAGAAAAATGAGGTGGAATGTCAGCACTGTCTGCTTGGGCAGCAAGGATTTAACAGTCCTGAAAGACAAAATTTGACAAATTTATCTCCTAGCTGGGAGGTTGCACTGATAACAGCCCTGGGCCAGGTCTGTGTGCTCATGCTCAGCCTGCAGCAGGGAGGAATCCCTGAACATTCCAGAACAAATTGTCCAGAGAACAATTCCTGACGTCAGGCACATGCAAAGCCCCAGTTTTGTGTTTTCATGCCAAAATCCCAAGGCTCAGCCCTATTTCTGTTGAAGTCAATAGGAAAACTTTTATAGACTTCAGTGCAGCAGGACCAGCCCTTTAATGTCCCCTCAGCAAGCCCAGCCTGCAGCCCTGGCTCAGGAATTGGCCTTGGAGGGTTTGAGTGTGAGGGACGACACAGCCACGCTGAAAACTGCATTTACTCCTGCCCAGGGTACCCAAACAGCCACTGAGAGAATAACAGAAGTCTGAATCTGATATTTAAATGATTAAATTAATAATTCAGTATTTAATATATAGCATTTAATATAATAAATATAACTAATAAATATAAATATAAATAATTTTTGAAATTATTGTATTTATAAATATATTTGATAGTCAAACATTCTATTTATAAATATAAATATAAATATAAATATAAATATAAATATAAATATAAATATAAATATAAATATAAATATAAATATAAATATAAATATAAATATAAAGCTATTTACATTAAAAATCCTATTATTTTCCAAAGGACAGGATAGTCTCCTGCCACAGGCACTGTGTGACCCTTGCTGACAATCTGATATGGCCACAATTCCTTCCTTGGCTGCAGCACCACATTCAAGGGTTTGCTTGGAATGACTTTGTTCCTTTTTGCTGTTTCCTGCTGTGGGTTGGGATCCTGTGTGGGGCAGGGGCTCCTTGGGTTGCTTTTCCACAGCTGAGTTTCTCTTGTGTCCTTCCCAGTTTTCCTTTGCACAGATACTGCACCATTCCAATGAATCATGCTTTCTTCTCATAAAATATTATTTGATTCTGATGCCAAAGGCCAGATTTCCATAAGAGAGACTCAGAATGAGTAATAAGTACAACAAAAAGGATTTTTATTCTTCTGTTTTTCCTTCCCCACTCTCATTTTTGGGGGTCAGAGACTCCTTAGACGACCAGTGGCATTAGAACTGATATTTTATATCTCCAGTTTTGTTTAAGAGCTGCCTTTTCTGCAGGTCCAGGCATTGAGGTGTTTCCACCTTCCTCACACTCTTGGTTCAACAAAATATTTCTGATCCCTGTGACCCTCTCACCCCAGTTGTAGAGGCAGAGCCAGAGGCAGCTGCCAGGGCCCAGGACAGGGAACCCCCAGAGGAAAAACCTTTTCCCCAAGGGAAATCTCTGCTGATGCTCTCAGCCTCCACCTCCCCTCCTGGCAAGGTCAGGAGCCAGCAGGAGAATGTTGGGGCCAGAATTTGGGACATTTGCAAGGCAGAGCTCAGCTGAGGCAGGGATGGGGCCTGGAGGAGGGATCTGGATCTGCCCAAAGTGCAGCAGGAGCACACAGGGCACAGAGAGCTCCAGCTTGGAAATGCACCCAGGCTCACAACAGGGATACACAGAGGAGTTGCTGGGTAGGATCCAGGTAACCACAGCTCCTCTGCACACTCCTCTGCTTTGGGTGTTTGTTGCTAACCTGGAAACATCTCCAGCTCTCCAACAGTGCCTTTCATGTGCTGGTGCCATGCCCTGAGCAGGGAACAAGTGGGAATTGCCAGTGTAAAGTGATAGTAAAGGCTGTCCTCACCTCTCTTTAATAGGGTACATTCCTTTTTGTAATATTGCTGAAAGTCCCCCAAATATAAGTGAAATAAAAACTGTTCTTTTACTTACTGCTAATAACAGCCAGTCATGCTGTCCTTGAGAGCCACATATAAAACCAGTCAAGAAATATTTTCAAATGGTAAAATACTGCACCATAAACGAGACTTCTGGAGATGTTACCTAAATTAGCCTCCTTCAAATGCCTTTGTGATATTTAATCATAATCATAAAAGTCAGAGTGCTTTTGCCTTTCCATCAGAAAGCAGCCTGATGTGTTTTGCTAGTCTGGGTGTCGTGGTGTATAATTTCATAGACACAAAGACACTTCACTACCATAGCTCTCATTATTAAACAATATATTTTAATTGTCACCACCTTTCTCATATAGACAGGGGCCAAATCTGCCCTTATTGGCTTCAACTGAGCTCCACAAGGGATGAATTTGGCTCAATATATATAAAAATACAGCAAGTCGAGTCATAAAAAGAAATGTTTGGGTTTCTTTTTTTATAGCAGCTGGGTTTTTTTTGCCATCTGAACACACATGCCTGGCCAGTAAAATCCCCTGATAAAGGCCTGAAGTGTTTAAGAGTTCATATGCAGAGTAGGCCGTGGTGTTTAATTACAATAGCAAAGATGCCATGCTGTAAAAGCCTTGCTTACCTGGAGAAGGGATCCGTGCTCCAGTGAGCCTTAATTACCCAGGGCATGCTGAGCTCTCCCCTCTGGCCATAACCTCTCACACCAATAACTCCTCTGCTTCTTCTGACATCTGAATAGTTGAATATTGTTAATTTTTGCTCTAATTTCCTTGTTTGGGTTACAGCTTTCCAGTGGTTTGCTGCTGATGAAAGAATTGAGCATTAGAAGAGCTGAATTCCTGGGACATTCCTCTTCCTTTCTTTCACTTTTCCCTTGGAGTTTTGCTCTGGCACTGCTGCTCCCCCATCTCCTCCCTGGCTCCAGATGGAGATTTATGCATTTCCCCTCCTGTGATCCTTTCCTGCTCCTCCAGCAAAGGTTTCAGCTCCATCCCAGGCCCAGAAGATGCAAATTTCTGCAGAATGAATTGACTTTAGACTTTAAAGGAAAAGCTTTACCTGGCTGCCAAGCACTCCCCAGCCATTGCTTTCACAACTCTCACACACAAACACAGGGCACAGCACAGTAAAAATCCCCATCCAACTGATATTAATGTGGGGAGACTGAATCTTTGTTATTTATTGAGTTATATCAGATTTACAGCTCACATTTCTGCTGGACTTTTATTGGTTCATAAAGAGAAGATTCCATTTTTACCTGGAAACTGCTGCTTTTTGTGAGGAGGGGAGGAAAGCTCTGCCTTGGAAAGCCCTGGGATCTCAGGCCATGATTTAGAACCATCACCTGCATGATCCTCCTCATCCTCACTCCTGCATCCTCAGCTTTTGATGGAGCCAATTTCCTGAGTGCATGTGAGAGCCTGTGGCTGCAGCCTGGAACAATCCTAGCTCAGTGCTTCCCTTCTGTTGTTGATCCTTTAATTTCCTCCAGCCCACTCCTGCAGGGGACTCTCAGTTTTATGCTGCTCCTTTGGACTAATCATTTACAACTGCCTTGAAAAAAACCAACCAAATCCTTCTCTGTGCTACTGCTCCATGCAAGGGTCACTAATTGGGATGGACTTCCAGCCAAAAGGCACCACAGGCTTAACAGCAATTCAAAACAACCTCACAATTCTGCCCAAAGCTTTCTAAGCAGAGCAGTTCTGTAGAATTTTACTCCAAAAATTAGGGTTGCAATCCATAAAATTCCTCTGCAGCGCAGATTTTCACACTTTGAAAAGCCAGGCCAGCAGAAAGTCAGATAAAATTGATGAATGGGTGAAATCCCAGTGCCAAGATCTGTTCTGGTGGTTGGGAATTTACACACAGGGCTCTTATCATGGGCACAGCTCTGGGTGTGGAAACACAAACTTGGAAAGTGTCTGGAAGAAAGGCACAAGCTGGATTGGAAGTTTAAAACCAAGTGCCTTAGGGGGAACTGTTACCTAATGACAAAACAGGAAACAAGATGAAATACAGAGGGGACAGACATTAATTCCTCTGAATTATTGATGTTTGGGGTCTGTAAAATGGAGATCAAAACAGTAATTTTATTATGTAAGAAAAGCAATATTCATTTAAGGCATTTTAGTTAAAAAAAGTATTAAAATCCAACTTAAAGCTGAGAATGAAATGCCCAACTCTTAGGCAGCAGCCTCATTAATTTATTTTACCATGTTAATTATGTAATCACAGATGCACATCCTTCCAAATACATTTTAATGGTGTAGCTTTCCTGAGCTGTGCTAACAACAACCCCAACATTTGTGACAAACACACAGACATGAATAATCAGTTATTAGAATTCTTTTTGTATTTCCATACATTGCAGGTGATAGAATTGCTCTTGAAGAATTATTTTATTGCATTAAAGGATAATTTATACAACAGTTTGATGCATTTTACACACCAGCAACCTCTACAAACCATTGCTAAACCTTTAATAAATGCAAGCACATGGCCAGCAGTGAGAACAAACCCACAGCAGATTTTCAGGACCAGAAATGGGGTTTGCAGCTATTTCTGGCTGGATCAGCCAGTCAGGCTCACCCTGAAAATCAGCAAATTCATGATAAAAACCTGAGATTCAATTAAAAAAATATTCTGGTATTACAAACCAAGGGTATTTCAAGATACTTTAGGGATAGAAAGGAGAATTTAGGGGACAGAAAGAAGATTTTAGGGATAGAAAGGAGACTTTAGGGGACAGAAGGGAGAATTTAGGGAACAGAAAAGGACTTTAGGGGACAGAAAGGAAACTTTAGGGGAAGAAAGGGGAATTTAGGGGGCAGAAATGAGATTTTTAGAGGACAAAGGAGACTTTATGGGACAGAAAAGAGACTTCAGGACAGAAAGGAAACTTTAGGGATAGAAAGGAAATTTAGGGGAAGAAAGGGGAATTCAGGGGACAGAAATGAGATTTTAGAGGACAAAGACTTTATGGGACAGAAACGAGACTAGAGGAACAGAAAGGAGACTTTATAGGACAGAAAAGAGACTTTAGGGGACAGAAAGGAGAATTTAGAGGACAGAAAGGGGATTTTAGGGGCAGACAGGAGGAGCTGGAAGGGCTGGAGGATGCTTTGGGGCCTGGCTGTGCAGGCAGGAGCAGCACAGCCCATTTATGCTCTGCTAATTCCCCCCTCAGCCCATCAGCCTGAGCCTGCTCTGACTGCACAGAAAATCTCTGCACGGAGATCAGCACTGCTCCCTGCCATAAGATCCTAATTATTTGCAAGGCATTTGTTTTCATAGCTTTTTTGTTGTTTTTATGTGTGCAGGTCGATGGCATTTTAATGCCTTGTTCCAGGGCAGTTTTACAGCAGCCCGTGGCTGTGCTTTGTGTGCAGCATTTCACCTCCACTGAAATATTTTCCAAATTCCCTGTAAAAGTGCTGGATATTTCCTAAGACAAATAGAGGGAGGTTTTTTACCTGCTCTAATTTGCTGTTGATAGGGGAGATAGGAGCTGGGGGTGTGTGTGTCCCTCTGGTTGTGGCTGCTTGCAAAAAGGGTTTGTGTTCATTAAAGGATATTCTTGCTCAGTTTTATGGGGTTTTTTAGTTATATAAACAAATGGAAATGTTTTCATTTCTAGGTTTCTTTAATTCACTTGAAATCACAGCAAGACAAAATATGCCAATGTTCCCCTACCATGTTTTCAGCCCAGACATTGCCATGTGGGGTCTCTAAATGCACAAGAAATTAAAAAAAATGAGACAATTCAAACTTGGAATAAAATGGAATTGATGAGAAGTTTTTTATGTTAAATTACTTTGAGGGGTATGTGAGGTAAACAAACATTCAAAAGTGAAAAGGAAGATAAAACCACATTTACCAGCATTCAGAAAACCCCAGGGAAATATTTCTTTCAAACATGTGGAGAAGCCTTTGTGCAGTAACATGGCAGAGTTCAGTGGGGCCAGAATTTGTACCCAGGCAGCTCCTTCCCATCCCTCACACACAAATATTGTGCTGAACACCAGCTTGGTTGGGGTTGGCAATAAATAATTAAATCCTTTACTTATCTGTCTAATTAGTCCTGATGAATACATGGCACTGATCAGCAAAACTCTTCTAAGATAAAACAGAATCGAAATGTCCTGGTTGCAGTTCTGGAGGGTTCTGTAGCAGCAAGCAATAATGAACAGAGGAGGGAAGCAGCCAGACCTACAAAAGAAATGGGATTTTAAAAGGACTGGATTTAGGGGGAAAAAAGAGGGTTTGCCTTTGTACATAAAGAGCTCTATTCATTAAAAGAAGTTTTTACAAATGTGGTTATTTCAAATAGTCAAAAAGTGTGAAATACACTTAAAATGAGTAAAATTTGTGGGTTTTCCTATGGGTTAAATATGTGCCATACTAATAAAGCTCTCCTCACACCTCTTCCTACCTCAGATCCTTGGCCTCATTCTGCAGGAACTGAGGATTCAGCATTCCTGGAATGGCCCCTGAGCCTGCAGGGCCCAGATCTGGGGAGATCCAGGGGGATGGGGCTGAGCTGGACACAGGGCAGGGCCAGGGAGCTCCTGGGGCCAGCACAGCTCCCTGGGAGAAATCCCAACACAGAGAAAATCCCACAAATCAGGAACAGCCAAACCCAAACATGCCAGGCAGCCCCAGCAGGGCCAACTTTGAACCAAAAACTGCCTGAATCCTGGGTAGGTGCTCAGACCTTGTGTCACTGCAGAGTCCAAGCACCTCTCAAGCACATATAAATATACATGTGTATACATATACATATACATATATACATCTAAAAATATTTTAAAATATACATAATTATATGCATATATATTAAAATATATCAAATATATATAATATTAAAATATATTATATATAAAATATATATTTCATATATATTTATGAATATGTATATATATGTATATATGTATATGTACATATGTATATATATACACATGTATATTTATATATATGTATATATCTTTTATATATAAAATATTTAAAATATACATTATATATTTTATATATAAAATATATATTTCATATATATTTTATGAATAAGTATATATATGTATATATGTATATATGTATATGTATATATGCATATATATGTGTATATGTATATATGCATATATATTTTATATATAAAATATTTAAAATATACATTATATATTTAATATATTTATATATATACATACATATCTACAATATACATTTTTATATATATTAAAATGTACAAATTTTAAATATATATTATAAAATATACTTAATAATGTATATAATATATAACATATTTATAAATATATTAAAATGTATAATTAATATATAATATTGTATTTTATATGTAATTATATAGATAATATATTTATATAGATATATAATTAATATTTATGCTAGATATAACACATATGTTAATATATATTATACTATATAACATATTTATATGTAATTCTATATCTGTATTAATTACAATAAGATTATTTATATTAATATACATAATAAATATATATACACACATATATGTGGGGTCAGTGATTCAGAGACCCCAACATCAGGCACAGCTCACTCCTGACTCATTCCAACAGCTTTGAAATGAAACAAAGATGTTAAAATCTGATTATTCACAAGTTCCCCATCTCCAAGCTTTTGTCCTTGCAGTTCTCAGCCACCAGTGATGTGCAGAAGTTATCAGTGTTTAAAATAAATGTTTAACATAAATGTTTAACATAAATGTTTAAACCCATTTCCAGTTGTGTAACTCTGCTGTCAGTGACACACCTGACATGTAACGTGGCATCTCCAGGGTGGTTTAGGTACAGGAAAATCAGACATTTTGGAAAGCATGGCTTAGATACAAAGATTAAAAGCTGAATCTCTGCTGCGGCAAAACCTCCTCAAATTTTTCACAGCACTTGGTTTAATGTAGCAAGAAAATTATCAGTCCATTACTGAGTTCACATGCACTGACTCAAGGAATTATAATGATATTTTATAAAAGAATAAAGATAAAAGATAAAACCACATATGTTCCAGCCACATGGTATTGTCACACCCTTCACTAAGGTACACGTTTCCTTTGCTTCATCCAGCAGTAGAGAAGGAGAATTTAACAGCAGAATAATCTTCATGAACACCAAAAAATAATATATTTTTATTTATTGCTGTATATTTATGTCAGGAGAGGAGGATAGAGGCACGTGTTTCCTGTACACAATTGTGCTGTTTAACAAATAAACTCCAGAGCAGGAATCCCAGAGCAGGGGTTGATGTCTTCTCCCCTGTCCCGAGGGAACACAGAATTCCAGGAGAGCCACTTGGACATCAAACATCAAACCTCAAACATCAAACCCGCCTTTCCAGGTGCCCTTTCCTGATGTTCTGGATGGGACCATGTTGGGGTGAAGCTCCAGAGCTGCTCCCTGGATGCAGCTGAGCCTGTCTCACCCCATGGAACCCCAATTCTGCCTTCCCCATCCTTCAGCCCCTGCAGCCTGCCAGGGTTTGGCCAACCCTCCCCAGAGGAACCACAGTGGGACCTTCTCTGGATTCAGGCACTGTCAGATGTGCTTTGAGATGAATTCCTCTCCTCAGAACAGAACATTTTGTTGTGATAAGTTCCCATCCAGCCTGGAAGGTGTTTGGAACATGGGGAGGTGAAAATGGGAGCAGTTACAAGAGGTTTTGTTCAAAAACATTTTTGAAAACATTAAATCACACTATGCCAGCCACTGAAATTGTTTCCTGCTCACCAAACTCCTACAGTGGTTTTACAATATTAACAAAGCCACAAAAAATCTGCCTGAAATAGTAGCAGTAATCCTTAAAATTCCTTAAAAAAACCCTTCACCTGAGCTGCCCAGGATGGTGCTGCCTGTCCTCTGTCCTTCTGTCTGTGGAGCCATCCCTGGGCTGGCTGTGTACTCACAACTCCTCACTTCCAATGACCCCCTTGCCTCTGGAGCTGCTGTCAGGCTGTTTTTAGTGTTCCAGCCATTTGTAAATCCATCAGGTCACACCTCAGTGTTGTACTTGGTACCCAGATACCATCTAGAACTAATCTGATCCAGGCAGGCTGGGCACAGCTCCTTCCCATCCCCAAAAGGCAGCAGGTGCTGGGCCAAAATTCATCTTTGAAAGCTGCAGCAGTTCTTGTCCTGCTCTGGAAGCTGCTCCCTCCCCTTTTCCTGAAACTTGGCTCTGCAGGAGCCACTCCAGCCACCATTTGACTTCAATCAGAGCTGGGAGTGAGGTCCAGGACTCGTTGAAAGCTCATTTATCCATCCCAGGTCACTCCCTGGCTGCCCAGTAGCACGTTCTGACAGAGAGGTGCTGGGAATGGCTTGGTTTCCCTCAGAATCTGTCTGTGGTACACCACTGTGTGCAGCCTGTGTGTTTATTGGATTCAGAAAACTGATTTTTAACTGGAAAAAACTTCTGGGAATCCAAACAGTGCCCTGGAACCGGGATTGTGGCACAGCTGTGGTGGCCTCAGCCTGCTCACACAAGTACCGGCACTGATGGCACCTCGAAATTCAGCAGAGCCTTGGAGGCTCTGTGGGTCCTGCAGGTATTTCCTGGATCTCTAGGACTTGTATTGACCTCCAAGCTGCTGTATTTTCAATTTCAATTAGTTGTGAAAGCTGGAGTAAAGCCAGAGTAAGTACACCCACTACAGCATCACAGGGAGATCACCTGAAATCTTGCTGCACTCTGCATTTAAAGAAATTCAGAGTTTAAATTGCTTAGTGCAAGGAAAAAATCACCCCTCAAATCTATCAGCAAAAGTCTCTGCAAATGCTTGGCCCTTAAAATATGATTTGCAGCAGTTGAACCTTTCCTTTGATACTGCCCCAAGCAGCTGCTGCAGTGGCTGCCTGCAGCACTGGGAAATCTCCTCACTCCAAATCAGTTATCTGCAAATTCTCTGCTTCATCTGAGCCACGTAATTAAAGCCAATTTCCAGGGATTTCATTGGTAAGACAATACTTCCAGCTTGTATTACTCTATTACCAGCCATAATGATCTCCAAATCCTTCCATAGCCTATCCATCATCCGAGCTCCATTTCTTGCTCAGAGAGGATGACTTTTCTAAATCATTTTCCCCACCTTTGGAAAGCCCTGTGTCTGCCAGCACTCACTCTCCCTGCTTGAGCCCAATTTATTCTTTTTCAGCCCACCTTGTCCAATAACTGCAGCCTGAGGAAGGGAAATTTATTCCATTTCTTTCCCAGACCCCAATATACATTCAGAAAGTAAACTGACCAAATCTAGAGGAAAGCTTGAAGCTTTATCCTCATTCCTCTGGAGCTCAGCACTTTCAGCTTCATGTCCTCACATTCCCTGAAGTGATTGAAGAACATTCCCCAGACGTTTCTGAGCCTCTATCCTGGCCAGCCTCAGAACTGCTTTTATGGCCAATTTTTTCAGAAGTTTAATATTAAACTGAATGACTTCCTTTCTTTTTTTCCCAGCTGCCAATTTTCCTTGTCTCACAAATGAAGATTATAATTTTTGCTAATTGTACAGCAAGGCCAGGGATCAGATTAGGATTGCCTCTTTTCAGCATTCATTGTCCAAGCAGTTACAGGGTTTGTTTAAATTTAACTGCAGTTTCTGCCCACCTTTCCAGCCATTCATCAGGGCTGGGCTTTGGAAGGACCAGACATGCTCCTCCTGCAGCCCAGAGCTCAGGTGCAGAGGGTTTGTTAGCTTGGAAGTTCATCTGAAATATCCCATCAGAATTATCCTTAAATTTCAAATCACAAGTTTGTTTTTGCTCCTAATTTCTCATCTCACAGAGATCACTGGCTGACAATATTTTGTTGCACTTTGGATTCAAATGTGACCTAAAATTCTTTGATTTGGTTCCAAAATGAATATTTTAGCTTATATCTTCATCTGCCCCAGACTTTCCTTCTTTCTGCCATTATTTGGGAAGTTCTGTGGGTGATGGCAGCCAGACCTTGTCAGCTCAGCCTTGGGGGTCTGGATCCAGCCTTCCCACCTGGCCTGGAATTCTCTAATGTCCCCAGAACTTTCTTTCTTATCACAAGTCTCAGTCCTTCCAAAAGGAGCTCCAGATGTTGCAGATTCTTGTTGCAATTACATCTGGCCACCTTTGATTTCTGAGTGAGTCCTGCAGAAAACAAGGGACTTCAGGAAAATAAAAAAAAAAAGAGAGAAAAAAGAAGCAACAACTTCTCAGATACTGATGTTTAAAAACACTGTCTGGATGTTCTGAATTAATATTGTGTTAGAAGAAGCCAAATGGCTGCGTGCCAGGGCTCAACCCAAGGTGTATTTTTATGGCAAAGCTATAAACCCACAAAATAAGTGGTTTATAATGGAAATTCTGACACACTTTTAATATTAAGAGCAGAAATGTACTGCTTGTGGCAAGTGAGCATTTGACAGCTGCAGTGCTCACCTGCCAGCTGTGCCTGAACTGAGGGCAGGATTCCTCCCCATCTCCTCCTGCTCCAGCCACACTCTGGGGACTGATGGCTCCAGCCCTGCTCAGCCACTCATCCTGCAGCCTCTCAAAGCCTTTTCTGGCTGATTATAGGGAGAAAGCAGCTCTGGGGCTCCCAGCAGCTGCAGGGTGGGAGGGTTCTGTGCCACTGCTCCCTCTGAGTGGCATCAGTGAAACCCAAAATCAGCCCTGGAAACTTCCCACCTGAGCTATGGGTCAGTCCTGGAGAAAGGGGGAACCTTGAGCAGCATTTAGGATATTTTATCAGTTTATACAGGCAGAAAGATCATTGATAGGCTGTGGTAATAATAGAAAATATTGGCAACAATGAGAAGGGACTAAAATGAATTCCATAAGCAAATGAGCACTACACCTAAAGCAGTTTAATTTGGGAAAAGACAAGGGACAGTTTAATTCCCACAGGAATGGTACAAGTGGTCACCTACATGAGCAGTCTCCCATCAATAAATCATTTATAACATACAAATATATAAAGGGAGAGCAGGAGGGAGGATTGGATCTGTTCAATTGGCAATATCCAATGCACTGGTGTGTGCTGGCTCTGATCTGGTCTGGCTCCCTGCCATGTATTAAAGCTGAGATTTCCAAATATAATTCAGGGGGTTCTGGATGCCTTTGCCATCCCAAACATTTTGATTTGCAGTCACATTCTTCAGGTAACCCCAGAAAGGAAGGAGTCAATGTTTGGCTGCCAGAATGGAAGCACAGACCTCTGTACACACACTTCCATCCACAGCTTGAACTTATTTCAGACTGCACACAGCAGTGGCAGAGAAAGGACTGTGAGGCAAAGGGAAGGAAACCTAAACAGCTGACAAATAAACACAGGGTGATGGATTCAGCTCCCCAAGCAGCATGAATGCTTTCTATGCCATAAATTAACTTCTGCCCCTCCTAATGCACAGATTAACTACAGCAGCAAAGAACAATGCAGAAGCCTTTTAAAATAAAATGAAGAGAAAATAAAAATCAAATCAAACATTACTTAAAAATAATCTATCTGGAGACGAATTAAAACATTTGTGACTGAAGCAGAATTCATACCTTTATTTCCAGCATCTGCAATTAACACCTCTAGGAAATTTAACAGAGTTAAATTAATATTCTGGAAGGTGTGCTGGATCCAGTGAAGCAGAGCCTGGGGCTCGCCAACTGCCTCCAGTCTTTAGGGGAGTCTAAGAGCTAAAAAAATCAGCAATTTTTACTTGCATCTTGAGGATATTACCCACAAATGTACACTGGCTTAGCCTGGTAGATTCTAAGGGCATTTATAGCATGCTTAGAAATGAAATCAAATCTAAAAAAAGCCATTTGTTGTGTGTCAAATCACCAGCAGCCTGCTGGGCTCGGATGGGAAACACTCTGTGGTTCTCCAAGGAGCTTCCTGGGCAACCAAACACTGCTGGGATGGAAGGCAGGACTGAAACACCAGTCCAGGACCAAAAACACCAACTCAGGACTGAAACACCAGTCCAGGACCAAAAACACCAACCCAGGACTGAAACACCAGTCCAGGACCAACAACACCAACCCAGGACTGAAACACCACTCCAGGACCAAAACCACCAGTCCAGGACCAACAACACCACCCCAGGACTGAAACAAACCGAGGAACACATGGCAAGAATGGGATGGAGATGGACAGGCAGCACACAAAGGAATCTTAACAAAGATACCACAAGACACCTCAATAATTTGGCAATTAGAGGCTTTAAAAGCTTCCTATTTTTGATCAACAAAATCAGCTCTGATGCTCTGGTGAGCTGAGAACAGCATCAATGTATCTGGGACAGGAGCTGGAGAGTTCACTTTGATTTTTCTGAGATCAGGCTTTGCTTTTTGATTAGTTTCACACATTTCTTGGTGATTCCTTAGGTTAATTTTTAAATAAAAATTAATATTAGTTTGGATGCCATTGGAAAGGAGCCCCAGCGTGGGTGCAAGCCCAGCTGTGCCTTGCAGAGGAGGAAAAGGAAGGGGATTGACAGCAGCTCTGGTTGCTCCCAGCCCAGCTCTGCAGGTCTCCAGCAGCCCCAGTGCTTTCCTTGGACCAGCTCCCCTCCTTTTATTAGCTCCTAGCTGCTTTTCTGGGGAAGAGAATCAATGGAAACTGGATTTCTCCAAATATTTGTTTTGGTGTAAAACAAAGATAGCCCAAGAAAAGTACTTCAGGCAGAAATCTCATGACTGAAAAATTAGACTGGTAAGATTTTAAGACCAAGTTAAAAGTTGTGGGTTTTCTTGGGTTTACTTTCTTTGGAAGCAACAGAATCCTACAAACTCTTCTTTAGTACAACAATGCTCAGGACCCTTGAGGGGCTCAGCATCACTTTCTGGCACGATTTAAATCAGGAGATTTTCATAAATAATTTTAATTATTAGACTTCAATAATTGAGATTTCAAGACACACACACAACATGAGCTGTAAAAGGTTTAACAACTCAGACCCTTCGAGTCCAGGCAGCAGAAGAGCTCCAATGTTCCCTCCATGCCATGGGAGCAGGATGTGGAAAGTTGGAAGGTCAGTGGAAAAACTCTGTGCCATAGGAACTCCATTTTGTTCCTTTGTGAAATCACCAGGGGAAATAAAGGGATGGAAGGCACGAGCACAAACACAGCCCTGGGCAGGGGGGCAGCACTCAGGGAGCTGCTGCAGCTCCGAGGCTGTGGTGGGAGTTTGGGAATTGGAGAATTTGGGAGTTGGGGAGTTTGGGAATTATTTGGGGATTTGGAGACAGTCATTCCCTGTCTGCAGCTGAGGGAAGGAACCCCAACACTGCCACAGTTTGAGAATTTGGGAGTTGGGGAGTTTGGGATTTTGGGAATTCAGGAGTTTGGGAATTCGGGAGTTTAGGGATTTGGGAGCTTGGGAGTTTGGGAATTTGGGAGTTATTTGGGAATTTGGAAGTTGGGGAGTTTGGGAATTTGGGGAGTTTGGGAGTTTGGAATTTGGGAGTTGGGGGATTTGGGAACTCTTCTTTTCCCACTCACAGCACTGTGCAAACCCCATTTACCTGGGCATTGCACAGGGAGCAGATCCAGCACCTGGGACTGTGTCCCACAGAGCCTGGAGGGATCTGGGAAGCCCTAAAACCCCTGGGACAGAGCTGAACGTGTCCCTCAGCCCTGCCCAGAGCCAGGTGTGGCCCTGCAGGAGCAGCCTTGGCCCCAAAGCCCAGCCCAGGTCACCCTGCAGGGACAGAAAATGAGGCTTTGCTGAGCCCCCATTCCCTGTCTCAGATGAGGAAGGAACCCCAACACTGCCACAGTGAGCCCAGAGCACGGGAGGTCCTTTCCTCAGAGCAGAGGACAAGCCCAGCAATAATTGTGAAAATAAATATTCAAAACTTGGCTCTCTTTATTCACCTCCACAAAAAGGAGCAGTTAAATCCATAACTTGAGTTTCAGACTAACTTTTATAAATTATTTCTCCTCGGCAAGGGTTAGGCAGCATTTCTTTGATCTTTGTGTATGAAATACTTTCAGGGGAATCATAGTCAATGTCCACTCTCATTTTAAAGTATAATTTGTGGCTTAAGTATTTACAATGTTATTTTGATGAAAGAGAAAAAATATAATTCATTCAATATTGTTTATGTCTGGTTTGAAGTCCCAGATGTTACAAACTGAAGTTCAGATATTCAGATTTTTCACATCTTTTGGAATTTTAAACTGTGCCTATATGGGACAGAATTTTTGCCTTCCCAGGGCTCCTTCCCTGACTGATCTCCTGTTGATTTCAGCATGATTTGGCTTCTACCTGACAGTAAAAGACAGAAATTGGCTAAAAGTAAATTCTGTATCATAGTAAGGATTATTTTGCTTTCTCAGTAACATTATCCTGTAAGCCTATACAGTATAAACCACATAGCAAAGGAATATTTATATATGAATTATTTCCACACAAAAAGGAACTGATTTTTCCTATCAGGGTAATATTATTGTACCACATTCATGGGGCTGTCTGAAAAAGGGAAACCTGGGATACAAGGTGGGAAAAACCACTTGGAGCATGGATGAATTGACAATAAAGAGCTGGAGGAATTTCATGGGCTCTAAAACAAAGCACAGCAACAATTTAAACAAGGATTAATACAAATAAAAATTTATATTGACAGAAATATTCCCTAATATAACACATGCCATTTTATATGTATATTAGAATTTATTTTTATATATATAAGTGTAGATATATATACACATAGTATAGATGCATACATATACATGTATATATATAGTATGTCTGTATATATGTATATAATATATATATATTTATTAGAATATACATTTATATCTATATTAGAAAAAAGAAAAAAAGGATTGGGGAAGAATGGGAGCACCTACAACATTTTCATGTTTTCCTGTCTTATTTATGATTGTTTTTATAAGATTGGATGAATTGCACTACCTTTACTTCCATTAGGAAGAATATTTGAAAGGATAAGTTCTGCAACAGCCCTCATGCAAACAAGGACTGGCCAAGGACAGAGCAGTGCCCTTTTTGGGAATGACTTCACTGCATCCCCTCCAAAATATGAGAAAATAGAGAATTCCTTCAGGTACAAACTGAAGGCCTGAGAAACAGAGAAAATAGAGAATTCCTTCAGGTACAAACTAGAGTTCTATTTGTAGCAGCATTCATCTCATCCACTTTGAGCAGCCAGAAATGCAGAAGGACATCTCCAGAAGGGAGAACAGCTCTGAGGCCACGAGAGCCTTTGTCACCAGAGAATGAATCCTCCCAAGAGACACCAACAAAATTAGAAATAGGTGGCAAAGATAAAGCCAATTAGATGCTTATAAAGTCCAGCCCCATACACTCACTATCTCTGCTGCTTCCCAAGAGGCATTCCCATCTGGAAGTGATTGCCAGGATGCTCCTCACAGGTCCAGCAGTGGCCGTTTCACACCGGGAGGGGCCGCGAGCCCCGAGCCCAGGATTTCCCAGGGATGCACTAATGTGTCAGACTTGTAAAATTGCTCTTAGAGCTGCAGCTCCACTTAGAGAAGGAGGAAACTCACTTTAAATACTTAAGGCTTTAATATCTAGTCCATTACTCTGCAGAAAGGTCTTGTAAAGAGTCAATTATGGGATACTTCTGATTCGATCCACATGCAAGGGAAATCCGCTCCTTTGCCTTTAAAGCTGGGGACTAAGTGTCCTGTTTAAATAATTAGTGACACTTTTTCTTTGATCAAATTGATTCACATTGTTATTCTTTTATGTTAATTTAAAGCTTAATCCATGTAAAATCCAAGACAGATCTTAATCCATCATTCAGAGGGCTTTTACAAAAAGGCACCGTGGTGAGATTGTCCAGAAAACACGACAGGTTAAAGACAGTAGTGAACCAAATTGAAGTAAAATGTTAAAATGACCTTTTTTCTTCTTTTTTTTGACTTCTAAAAACCTGTGAATGACCAACCCAGTTAATAGCAGTAGCAGGGTAACAATTTGGAAATAATTGTGAGTGGAGACACAAAGCTGGCAGCTGCTCCAGCACAAACCCCATTCCCCAGCATGTTTAATAATGAAGCCAAAATCTGGGCGTCTCCTGCTATTAAAAATGTGTTAATAATGGAAAATATTTTAAAATAAACTGCAGTTACTTTTACTTATATTCTTGTTTTCTCCTCAAAGCTTAGTTGCCCAGGTTACAGGGAAGTTACCAGAAACAAAGTTGGAATGGTTTTCAGACAGAGCTTGTTAAGGTGCTCAGCCAGTAGAGTGTGTAGGAGAAAAACCACTTTCAATATTTATAATTTCCATCCTTTGGTAATATTTCTATAAATCTACAAATGAGAGGCTGATAATACACTTACCTCTATAACTGCATAAATATTTAAGTTTTGCCCAAGCCCATAAATTCAAGAGGCCTTGCCAACTCTTTGGTGCTGTACACATTCAAATAATCCAAATTAGTGTCTCAAAGCTGAGGTAAAAATTTGTTACAATCTTACTGGAAAGTGACCTGCTCATTTCTGGCTATCAGCTACATTCTAACCATGGCATTTTAGAGGTTTTTGTGCTTTCTGATAACAATTCAAGAGTTGTGTTTCCAGACAGCAGCAGTGCTGCTAAATGAGGCACAGATGAGGCACAAGAAATACTTTGCTAAAATACTGCTGGATATGTCTTTAAAACACTCCACAGAGGATTTAAGCCCTCCAAATGTCTTTCTAAAATATTACTGCAACACTGCAGAGGAAATAACAACAGCAAATATGCCACAATAATAATAATAATTTTAAAAATCAAGGCAAACTGTTTGTTTGTCTCCATGACAAAATCCTTCACCAAAATTATTTTCTAGAGTGACAAATCGAAGGTAATTGCTGCAAAATTCCCACTTGGGGATGAACAGCTGGGTCTGGAGGACCTCTGCTGTCCAGGGACTGTACAGGCACACAGCCCCAGCCCCAGCCCTGCTCTGCAGCATGGGAACAGCAATTCCTGTGGCTGTACCATCACTGTGAAACTGCCAAAATTAATTCATTTAGCTTAATAAACTCAGGACTTCTGTAAAAGAGTGGCTCGGCCCTCTATGATTTATAAAGTTAGAGACACTGTGAGAATTTCCATAGGAATATTTTGATTTACCTGCTTCAGTTTGTGAAGGTGATGAAACTTGGGGACTTGTGGATATTTTCCTTTCCCAATTTCAAACAGAGTGAAATTTCCAGGTGACACTGGGGACACCAAAGCTCTGAAGATGCAGCAGATCCAGTGTGGTCCCACCAGACACAGCAGCTGCACCCTGTGCAGCTGGAGAGAAAACCTCCACAGGTTCCTTCTGCACAGAACCACCTCCATCTTCTGGGAGAAATCAAAATACTCAGGAGCTGGAGACAATGGGATGAGCCCCAGGGAAATGGCACAAAACCCCTGGGATCCATCCCCCACTGAGGGAATGGCACACACACAAGGCCCTCTTATTTTATATATATATATATATATATATATATATATATAAGTTATGGCTACAAATGTCAGTAAGAAAAAGAATGCCTTGCAATTAAAGCAATGAGGATTTCAGGGAGCATGAGAAAGGTGAGGATTTTATTCTGCTCTTTAAGCTTTGCACAGATTCCCCTGTCTGTACCGTGCTGAGCCCTGGCCATGCAGAGTTCATACACAATCAACAGACTTATAAAAGCAGCTGGGGTATAGTCTAATCTTGGTTAAGCTACTAATTTCCCTTTATTAAGGAATAGATTTTATTTTTCAGGAGAAGCTGGCCAGCAGAATGCTGCCCCAGCACTGCTGAGTTGTAGCTGCACTTCTCCTCACAGAAAAAAGCAAAGCACAAATTCCCAAGAATATTTCTAAAATTCACATTCTCTGAACCTCAGAGAAAGAAAAAACAATTCTTTTCTCATTTACTGCTCCTGTGTTGTTCACAAGTTATCCACAAATCCCCAAGTAACAAGTAAAATCCATTGTAGAAGGTTGTTTACCTGAAGAGAATTGGTAATTGGATTTTAGTGTGTTTTAATTCACTAACCAATTGAATCCATGTGTGTGCATTGAAACTGTCACGAAATTCAGAGTTGAGTGCTTAACAAATTCAGTTTAAATGTAATGTAATATAAAATAACACAGTATAACAAAGTAATTAATTAAGCTTCTAATATCAATAAAGTCAAATGCATCATTTCTGTCCCCACATCAGCCTTCCCCTGCTTTGCTACCCCGAGTGCCACGTGAGGGGAGGCTGCCCAAGGCACTGCTCTGTCCCTCCCTCCACGTCCTGCCCTTGACAAGTCTCCTCCTTTTGGAGGCATTAAATCTTGGCAACATCCACTGCACTTCCCACTTAAGCTGAAGTAAGTCCATGCACAGAAGGGCTCTGTCAACATATCTGGAAAGATGTTTGGATTAACTAACAAAACCTATTTCAAATCTCAGATAATAAAATGTCCTCCTAAATCCTAATTGCAACTTTCCTCGGGTGTCTTAGGGCGGGCAGCAGCTGATGTGCTGCTGCAGCTCAAGGTTTAGGTCGGTAAATGCGGCTTAGGGCTGGGTATTGCTGACTGCCAGAGTGGCTGAATAGGATCCAGCCCTCTAAAGGTGATTATCTGCCTAAAGAAGGAAGAAGATGAGCACAGGACAACCTTGTTTGTCATTTTGTGCACTTAATCAGACAAAGCTCATAATGCTAAGAGCTTCTCTATACTAGCAAAAATAAAACACAAGCAGCTTTCAAATAAATTACAGCACCATTTTACACAGGGGAGATCCATAAGCATGCATGGCAGAATTATCTTTAGTTGCTGTTTTCCAGCAGAAGAACTTGGAACTGGAACAATAAATCACATTCCCAGAGAATATGACTTTACTTTTCCTTACACTGCTGAGGTTGCAGCCAAACCTCACTATACAGGACATAAAAAGCAGATTTTTTGTTTTAAAGAAGATATCCAGCTAGAGTGACAGTTAGATAGCAAGATCTCTCCTTAGGGTTAAATTGCTATCTAAAAAAAATAGAAATAGAATTTTCTTTCCAGGAAAATACTTGTCTGTACTGATATAACACCAGGGATATGTGGGCATTGCTTTGGCTCTGGGTCTGCAATAATAAAAATAAAAACAAAAACAAAAACATTAATAATAATAATAGTAGTAATAGTAGTAGAAATAATAAGGCAATTCTAGTGTAATCTGGCAGAATGGTGCATTTCTCACTTATGGATTTAATTTCCACAGCATTATGTTTAAAGCAGGTCAGTGAGCAGTGTCCTGTTACACCTTCCTTTCAGTTTGTTTTACATGACAAAGAAAAGAACAATTCATTTTCATGAAGGTCTCTTGACTTTCAAAAGGGAAAATCTGAGAAAGGAAAAAGGAAATTACTCCTGGTTCTGCTTTAAGGTTAATACAAAATCCACAGCTCTGTCACCAATTTCTGTATGGTAAAACATCTGTGATATTTACTTCACAGTACTTTAACAAAGAAATTAAGCCTAAATTAAATTTAGTTAAGTGCTACTATAAATACAAATGGGGTATTAAAAGCAGACTTGTTCAAACTACACACAAATAAACAGCATTTTCAGTGGGGACTTCACCATTTAAATGACAAAAACAAAATTTCCAAACTGAAGAAGCAATGAAGGTGCTTAAGGAACATAACTTTAATACTAATGCTTGAAAAAATTATAGGAATCAAAATCTCATTTGAACTGGGTTCAATCCTGGAAAAATTACACATTTAGAATTACCAAGTACTTGTTACATGCAGCTGATGGCAACTTATGTTATTCTCAATTTTATCCCAATGTAACAGCAATTCAATTCTTATTTTTATATTGTAATACAAAGTCTTCTCTTGTATACAGCAAATATCTATAATTATAAATATGCTTCATAGAGCAAATATTTAAGCAGCCTAAATTCTGAAGTGAAGGGTACTTTCTATAAAGGATGTGAGCAGGCTCAGTGACAGGAGCACTCAGTGCCAGGGCCAGTGCTGACACTCAGAATTGCACTTTTTGGTCATTGACTGATACAACAATAAACACATTTCAGTTCCCAATCACAACATTTTCCAATGAATTATTTCCAGTATCACTTAGTTCTAATCATTTCCTAGCTGAAAGGTTTGGATTCCCCACTCTGTCACTCCACACAATTTCCAAGTCCTGTGCTCACACCTAATTCTCCACCTAAATCATCAGCAGGATAAAGTTGTTATACCTGTAATGGTATTTGTCCTGCTCTGAAGGTTCCCAAACTGTTTTCTCTAATCCTTTAGGAAACACCATAATGAGGCTCATCTAATGCCTTGGACTAGTTAGGAAGGCAAACTCCAAGATTTAGCTCCTCAGTCTGTCTCTAAAGCTTCTAAGTGAAAGATGATTTACAGTTAAGCTATGAAAAATGTGAGCACTCTCAAGTCTGGAAAGTCTCAATCTGATTGCAGGAACTTCAATCCCGAGGAGAGATTGAGTCCCCCTGGCTGGAGACTGCCTGACTGAGGCAATCAGCAGCTGGTGTGAAACATTCATTAACTTGTAAAAGCTTTATAGACCTGTCTGAGCTTCTATTAGGGACAAAATAGTCAGGTTTGCACTGAAAGCACTGATCTGAGAGGTGAAGTTTACAGCTTCTGTGCTGCAGATCTAAGCAAAATGTTTCTCTGTCCCACTTTCAAAAATGTTATAAAACCAAATAAATCAGAAATCGTTATTGTGAGAAAAAACAGAGTCATCTCAACACATCAGGACAAACATGAACAGAAATTCCAAGAGAAAGTGGGGTGGTTCTTGTTTGATGAAGCCAAATCCCCATTCTTGGGAAATGAACCCAAAGGGTCTGGAGAACAAAAGGACAGAACTGACCTTAGAGAAGCCATAAAACATTTATATAGACAAGACTATATTTTGTTTAGGATTTAAAGCTAAGATTTAATAATAATGAGCAAATCAGGAGGTGAGAAGGAGAATGAGACCTCTGCAATTCTATTAAAATAGAAATTTATTTGTAGATTTTGAAGGTTGATGTTTGTCTTGTCTGAGCCCCTCCTGATCTCACACCCACTCCAAGCTCCAACCCCTTTTAACTCAGCCTCTACTCAGCATTTCCAACCAGGCTGGAATTTACAATACAGCTCTGCCCAGCTAAAACAGCACCAGCTGATCCAAATTAATAAAACTCAAGCCTCCAATAAACCACTAGAAGCTGTTTTGTTAAACTGAAATTTTCATTTCATAATTAACCCCTGTGCAGGGCAAAAAAGACAAAAGTGAACCTGCAGCCAACTTAAAGGAGCAGAACTGAAGAGGTGGATTTAATATATCAAGGCAAATATTGACCAAAATATGTATTTAAAGAAATGGATTTCAAAGTAAAGAAATGGATTTGAAGAAAAACAGCCTGGGGAATATGCCAATGACATCTCTGAAAGCAAATTTGGGGTTGATCCTGAAAACCACTCCTAATTAGAGTCAAAGAAGACTATTTCCTTGCAAAAATATTCTTCTGTCTTAAAGTTCTGTACACTGAGCAGGACTTTTATTACCAGTTTGATGGCCCAACAATAATCACCTCAGTGTATGAGAACTCAGCTCAGGCTTACCCAGAATTTAAACCTCTGCTCCCCTCCTCATCCAGAATAATGAAATGGCTGGAAAGAAAAGCAGAGTTTTCAGAGTTTTCCTTTTCAGAAAGGAAACTTTAAAATGGTTTAGAACGGAGGTGAATGCACATCCAAGGTATTTATTTGTATAACTATTGAGGAACTATACAAGTTCCTCATATGGAAATTAAAGAAAAATAAAAGCATATAATTTTAGTGCCCACTTTGCCTTCCTCTCAGAACAAATTCCAACAGGAATGTGGGACAGGAGCTGTTTCAATGGGCTGTTCACAGGCCCAGCTTTGGGCAGCGCTGGGTGGGTTTCAGCTCATGGTCATTATTCTCTAGGGGGTTTCAATTAATGTTCATTATTCTCCAGGAGAAGTTCCTGTATGCCATGAAAAGATTTCATCCATGGGTTCTGCTGGAGCAGCAGGGCCAGCACATCTGTTGAACCATTATCCACAGTCCATGGTCATTATTCTCCAGTTCTGAGTGGGTTCTGCTGGAGCCCACCTGCTGAACCATCATTCTCCATCCATGGTCATTATTCTCCAGTTCTGGGTGGGTTCTGCTGGAGCAGCAGGCCCACCACACCTGCTGAACCATCATTCTCCAGTCCATGGTCATTATTCTCCAGTTCTGAGTGGGTTCTGCTGGAGCAGCAGGCCCACCACACCTGCTGAACCATCATTCTCCAGTCCATGTTTACCTGGGCAATGACTTTGGGGTTGCAGTTCCTTGCTGTGCCAACACTGCAGAAGTGACTTGAAAATTTCTTTATTTCAGCAGCTTCTTTTCAATCACCACCATTTGGCTGTGGGGCTGCTGTGGGTTTTTGTCTGTTCTGCTGTGCTGATCCAAAGGAGTTATTTGTAACCTGCCATTCAGAGGAGCTGTGAGAGGCTGAATTTAACTGAAGATGAAATGAAAGCACCTCCTGTGGCACTGGGTGTGCCCCAGGTCACTGGGCATGTTTGGGATCAGCACTGCAGGAAAGCAGCACAGAAAAGCTGGATGGCTCTGAATGCAGCTGTGACAGTGCCAGGCCAGGCTGGTGTGTGACTCAGGCAGGGCAAAAGGAACACCTCAAACTGCCAGGGAAGCTGTGAATTGCTCATTTGTTCTGCAGAATATATTCAAAATGTGCTTTGAACTGCCCTGGCTGTGAATGGTGAGCAGGAAGAACGTGAGAAAGGGGAGAGAGAGCAAACAAATCCCATTTTCTGACTCCCAGCTCCATTGTCCCCAGTGGGGCTTTCCCCACCTTTGCACTGGGAAGAAATCCAGATTTAAGGAGAAGTTCCTTTGTGCCATGAAAAGGTTTCATCCATGGTTTGATCTCATCACAGCATTGTCAGCTTACCCACAGCCCACATCAATAAGTAATGTGCATTTACTTATAACTATTTCTGTAAGATTTTAGATTTTTAGGGGGAAACCAATTCTAATAAAAGGCAGACACAGCATTATTGTTCTCAGCAACAACTCCAATGAAAAATAAGGTAGAACTGCTGTCAAAAAATAAATACAGAAGCTGCCTCTGTTTGTCAGAAACTCATTTTTTCATCTCCTATCTCTGATAATACAAATTATTCCCACAAACTTCAGAGAGAGGAAGGCAAACAATATAAAATATTCACTTACAAGCAGCTTATATTTTGTATTATGGTGCTACCTACAAATATTTGACTTTTGTGCAGAACTGTACAGGATTCTGTCCAAACATATCTGGCAAATAAATCATCTGCTTATATTTAAAGCTGCAGTGCAAATCTTATTAATGGTTAATATTCCCTGTTCTGGCTTTATGCAGAGAATATCAGTGATTTAGAGTTAAGTAAATAATTGTGTTTCTGTAGTGAAAATCTCAGAATCCTGGCAGACCAGAATGCTCTGTAATACCAAAGAGAAAAATCAGTCCTATTTGAAAAAAAATAAAATTAAAAAATATATTTCCAGGCTGCAAATGGGAAAAAAATATTAAATTTTTTTCTTCAACAGTATGACCAGCTTTTATGTTAACAATTGGATAAAAGTTGATTTCGATCCTGGGCTGGATGGAAATAACACCAATGTTCTGCTGCCACCTGCAGAATGCTCTGTAATACCAAAGAGAAAAATCAGTCCTATTTGAAAAAGAAAATTTAAAATATATATTTCCAGGTTGCAAATGGAAAGAATTTTTTTTCCTCAACAGCATGATCAGCTTCCATGTTATTAATTGGCTAAAAGTTGATTTAGGTCCTGGGCTGGGTGGAAATAACACCAGTGTTGTGCTGCCACCTGCAGCTGAACCAAGAGGCCTCATTTCTCCAGCAGCAACCCAAGTGTGCCTGAAGTTATCCATTATTTTCAACAGTTAATATTATATACCCAAGGTATTATCCCCAAATCTGGAAAATTTATTATCTTGCATGAGTGAAGAGAAAACTGGTGAGAAATTCCAAAGGCTGATGCACCCACTGGAGCAATTGAGGAGAATAAATGCATTAAAGCATTAAAGCATATGAATAAATGTCAATTAATGGAATATTCAATACTTGCAGAAAGAATTTCAAAATGGTCTTTACTTAATATTTAAAGTATTTTCACATGCTGTAATGCTTCCTTTTGGTCTTCCCACATGGAAACCAGGACCAAATGAAAGAAAATATAAGAATGTATTGCTCTTCTGTGAGCCTGACAAAAAGGCAACACAAAAATCAAATTCTGTTTCTTTGGAGCAAGCCATTAACAAAAAAAAGGGTAAAGAAGTAAAGCCCAAGTAAACATGCTGTGTTTTAAACCTGTAAATGTTTAAAAAATCAATGTATTCACTGCTTGTTATTCTTATCATTTCTACAAGCTTTGGATCTGTTTAAGCTGTCATTAATAAAACACTCCAAATACTTCTGGAGCCATCACAAACACACTTGTCACAGCTCCTGGTGCTTTCCTTGTCACCACAATCTGTATAAATAGTTTCCTGAGATTACAGGTCATTCCTCCAGGAATGAGGCAGCAGCAAAGATCTATTACAGCCTCCAACCACATCCTGATCCCTCTCTCTGGGTGTGTTATTTCTAAATATTTATTAACATGCAGAAGTCACCCAGCCCTGGATCGGAAGTGACAAGCAGGACTTCACACAGGCACAGAAATGAAATGAACAACCTCCCACTCATCCTTCAGCATTGTGTAAAACACTCCTAATTTCTCAGTCATTTTAAAAATAAACAAAGCCATTGCCAAGAAAGACTCTTAAAGCTGGAGATTAAACCAGAAACTTTCTGTAACAGATTTAAATGGTCAGTTCTGAATGGCTTAAATTCTTATGGAATTTGTACAGAATGAAAATCACTTAAATACACATATCCATGTGTATATAGGATATAAAGATGTTCCCTAAAGCAATGATTGCCTGTATATCTGTTTGTGTGCACACATATTAATCTATTTTTAAAATAAAATATATAAAGGTATTGCCTAAAGCAAAGCAGATCCAAGGTATGAACAGCCAAAATATTAAACAGGTCATACCCTGATAACTTATCACTTATTGCTTCTAGAAGAGCTAGAATCAAATAAACAGATATCAATATTAAATCAGAGGAGTAGGTAAGAAAATGTAAATAAAGGATTATCTTTTGAAAAAAAAAATTTTATCCCAGTAGCATGAGCCCAGAAAATGTGCCATTTCCATTCCCTCAGAGCAGGGAAGGGTGGCTGCTGTGCTGGCAGGGACTGCCAGGGCCTGGATCTCTGCTGTCACTCCATCCTGGATCTCTTCTGTCATTCCATCCCACATCTCTGCTGCCATTCCCTCCTGGCTCCCTGCTGTCACTGCCATGGCACTCATGCCAAGCCCTGGCACCCTGGCACTGACAGGGGCCATAGCCAGCTGGTGTCAGCACCACCCAGCTCTGGCACCAAACCAGATCCTTGTTCTGTGTCCCCAGTGCAGGAATCCCAGTGGATCCTGGGGAGCTGTGTGGGATTGACAACACAAAGCTCTAACAACAAAAGCATCAGGCAGCATTTGCTCATTCAATTCCAGGAGGATGCCATGCCTGGTGCTGGCACTGTTCCTATTGATTTTGCAGCTTTCCATTTCATAATAATGCATCTCCTCTCAATGTGTGTGTGTGTGAAACTCATCACTTCTGGTAATGTCATCAGCCATGAGTTACTGCTGTGCTACATGGAGACTTCTTTCAGAGTTTCTTTTGGCACTTCATGTGCTCACTTCCACTTTCTGTCTGAAGCATTGCAAGATCATTAGCTAAATCTGGAATGCAATTGGAGAACATGCAGGCTGACAGGAGGATCTGAACCTTAGATTCCAGAGAGAAAAATAACTTCTCAGGCAGATATCATCATTGCTTGCAATATCTGGCACAGAGTTCCCTGGGAAACCACTCTGGCTGGAGGCCACAGCAACTCACATGAACTCACGCTGGGTTTACTGCAAATTCTTGATAGCAAAAAAATGCACAGGTCTGCTAACAATCAGAGCAGGGCATGATACCATCCTGTAAGGCAATCCTGTGCACCCAAAGAGGATAAAACTGTCCTGCCCCTCCTTAGCCATGGCTGAGGAGGAATTTAGCACTGCAAGAGCAATGAGGATTTTCCCTCAGAAGGACTTTCATGCTCTGTGGTGCCCACAGGCTGGCAGAGCAGCTCTGAGTTCTCATCCTGACACACACAAACCCACGCCAGGAATGCAGAGTGAGTGTGCAACTCCTCCTTTCTCTTGATCATTCCTTTGTATTTCCTCCCATGAGTGACCTGCAGAACAGGTCACAAAGAGCTGCCAGTGCCAGAATTTGCAGATGAGGTGAATGCCTGGTGTGACTCCAATCCCAGCTGAGGAGTGCAGAGCACACTTACAGCACAGGCAGCACTACCTGGGCCCTTCATCAGGAGGTGCAGAGCTCTCAGATTGCCCAGGCCTCCCTGGGGATGGATCTAAATGAATTATTCAGCAGAACATTGCCAAGCTGAATGGTTTTTTGATGAAAAAACAGGAAAAAAATATTAGAACTCTAGGAAACATCGAAAAGAAAGAAGAAAAGAGCAAGGAAAAAAGAGGCTGAGCTGTGTCTGCTCTGTCATGCTTGGAGCAGGCACTGGCACTGCCTGGATGGTCACTTCATGAACTAACTGGTTCATCATTTTTAAGTTGAAATGCTCTGTGCCTGGACAAGTTTTGCTTTTGTACTTTTCTAATTCCTTCATCCTTTTAGTGGCTTTAATGCAATTCAGTGCTGACTCAGTTGATGCAGGGGAGATGCAGTTTTAGTTTGGACAGGAATTAAGAGGCTCTCCAGTAGCAGCAAGTTTCCCCTTCCTGCACAAAATGCTTTTTCCCTCTAGCATGCCATCCTTCCATTGTGCCCCTAATCAAATAAACTGATGAAAGTAAACATCTGTAATTCAGGAGGGGTTTGATCACTGCATTTGAAGCCAGGGGTTCTTTTACAAGTGAGCTGCCCTCTCCCAGGGTGGGACACGTGATTACCCAAGTGCTGTTGTTCCAACAGACATGCTTAAACCACCTATTGTGTGTTCTCTCCATAATTCTATTTGTGGTTTTGTTCTGTCCTGGCTCCTGCTCTGTGAGCTCCTGCCTCCCCTAATCCTCTTTAAATGAATGAGACACAGTTCTAAGGCCCAGAGATCTTGTTATCAACAATTACCAATTTCTGCCTTTTTGCAACACTTAAGGAATCAAAGGTACAAAGAGGATATTAAAGATCTTTCAAATACATGAATCAATAAGCCATATTGGATTAAAAGAATTTATCAGCAACCCTTTCATAAATCTGGAAGCATTAAAACTAAGAAATATTACAGTGACCCCAGGTTAAGTACAATGAGGAACAGAGCTGATGAAACATGGCTAATGATTGTGTTTGAAATACACACACACACACTGGGGCTGGCCCCCACACCATTATTTTCATTGTGCTGCTACATCATGAATGTTCCCACCCACAGAACAAAAGAAAGCAAAAAGCCCATTTTTTAAAAAAGACTCAAGAAATGCGAGGGCTCTGCAGCCCTGCAAAGGCTGCTTCTAAATCATTTTGGCCACTAAAAAAAGAATATTTCCTTGCTACCAGCCCACTAAAGCATTTTGGCCACTAAAAAAGAATATTTCCTTGCTACCAGCCCACTAAAGCATTTTGGCCACTAAAAAGGAATATTTCCTTGCTGCCAGCCCACTACAGCATTTTGGCCACTAAAAAAGAATATTTCCTTGCTACCAGCCCACTAAAGCATTCTGGCCACTAAAAAAAAGAATATTTCCTTGCTACCAGCCCACTAAAGCATTTTGGCCACTAAAAAAGAATATTTCCTTGCTACCAGCCCACACCAGCTCCATTTGTGTTATTGATAAGTTTTGAATCACCACATTTGCACACATTGTTTAGACAAATGCCTGGCAAGGAAAAGCAAAGCCCCTTCCCCACCATGGGGAGACCTGCAAGGAGAAGGAGGAAAGGAATTTTATTAAAACTAAAGTAACCCAGTGGCACTTTCATAATTTTGATAACACAGGAAGTTTTCTTTTGGTAATTCTGTAGCAAAACACAGATTAAATAACGGGAGTGTTTTACAATGCACAGTGTGATCAAAATCAAAGCTGGGGAAAAACCTTCTCTTCAAAGGTCAAATATTTTTAATGTTTGATGGAAATTTGAAAAAGATCAGGATAATAAAAATTACATTGAATTTGGGACACTGCAAAAAGTATAAGAAATTCCTTTCCATTATAAAGAGAGTTTTGTTTTTGTGTCAGTTATTTGATGTCTAGAAAGTCTCAGACCTTACCAAAGCTACCACCTCCACCTCTATTGATTTAATTTATTTAAACAAACCACTGCAGGATTACTGAAATATATACTTGCTCCATTTAAATGAACATCTAAGCACCGTGTCCCTACAATAATCATATTCATTCCAGAGATAAATATTTTATAGCAAGACCTTACTAGAAAGTTAATATACTAACTATATTCTTTACTCAAACTCAAGAGACAAATTAATATCCACTCTATGCTGATACCACACATAAAAGGTACTTAATTTAATTGGAATACTGGTAGAGTAAAAGGAAAAAAAATTAAAGGCTGCATTGGAATACTAACACCCTTTTACAGCCCACAGTATATTTATTTCCTTACTGCCTAACTCTGATGGGTTTATTTTCTTTTCTCTATGTACAACCTTTACCTCTGAGTTGGATTAGAAAGTGGATGGAGATTTTTCATTGAAAGGGGCCAAATTCTGAAAACCATTTAAACTGAATATTAATAATAATAATTTAAAAACATGGGCAGGCCTGCATGAGCATTGGACAGCCACTGACAGTGCTTTAAGGTGAAAAAAATTAAAGATTCATGTATCCAGAAAATCAGGTTATTCAGCAGTTTAATCCCATGCCAGAGTCACACCTGAGGTGACAGGGGTGACAAAATGGAGGTGCCCAGTCCTGGACCCCCAGTTCCAAACTGGGTAAACTGGGGCCAGTTCAGCAGGAGGGGCAGTGGGGAGGGAGCCTGGCAAAGGGGGCACAGCAGCACCCTGGCACCCCCAGGGCCCCTGGGCAAGGACTGCAGGATTCCAGCAGGAGGAATTGTCACTGCACTGCAGGAAACAAAACAAAAAGTCCTCTCTGAGGGAACAACTGAGCAGTGCAAGGGCCCAGAGAGGAGGGAAATCTCCACCTTCCTCCAAAGTTTTGGGGATTGGACAAATTCCCAAGCAAGCTGCTCTGAGGTAAATCCTGCTTGGACTGTGGGTCCCCCAAGGTCTGTACCAAGCTGAATAAAGCTGGTTTAGGTCAGACCTGACATCCACCTGAATCCACAAGACCATTCTTCAGAGAGTGGCCAGAAGTGACCAGGAAGAGAAAAAACTCAGGACAATTCTAATGACTCATATCCCAGATTCCAGTTATGGATTTCCAGAGCTGCTGGGGTGTTTATTCTCTATTAATATCTTGTTTTCACTTCTTGGAATAATGAAATCAATTCTTGTTGCAGAGCTCTCTTCCATGAGTATTTCTAATTGCTTTTGGAATCCATTTAGCACAAGGCACATGTCCCAGCCTGCTGCAAGGAGTCACAACTCAATTCAACAATGCAGGAAAAGTACCAGAGTCTTTCATGTACATCAAACACTTCTCATTCACTGCTGAGCTCATTCTTTTTTTCTTGTCATTTAGAAAACTTTTTTAAAATTATTATTTTCAAACAAAGCAATCAAACGTAATCAAGGTTCCAATGATTCTTTTGGAACTGAGGCAGCAGTGATAAAAATGTCATTTTTAGGACATTTTCTTAGCCAGTTTTTTTCAGGTATTTCACCTCCACAAGGTCTGCCTGTAACCAGAAGGCACCTCCAGCCAGATGAGACATTTTAGCATTTTATAATTTTATAATTTCATTGCTGTGTGCCTCCAGGAGGGCAGGGTCTGGCCACAGGAGCTCAGGCTGATCAGGATTTGATACCTATGCAATTCTTATTTTGAATATATTATTTCTCACTATGACAGCTCCAGAGAAGAGAGGCTAACAACAACAAAGGGCTGCCCTCCCTTGTCTTTCAGCAGCTGTTTCTGCTCTTCTCAAGGTTTGCACTAAATTGAACTCTGCATTGTTACCAGAGCTGTCTCCTCCCAAACCTTTCAACACGTGTTTGATGCTCCCTCCCTGAGCAAGAGCTGCTCTGGGCCAGGAGAGAGCTGGGCTCAACCTGCACAGAGATCAGGGAGCAAATAAAACCTCCCAGGGCTGCACATCCAACCCTTCCAGCCCCAGGAGCAGCCCCTGGAACCCTGTCCAGGGAAGGTTTTGAAGGTGACAAACACCTGACAGAGATGGTCTTGCTATATCTGAGCTCACCCCAAACCAGAATGTCTCTCTGGTCCCATCCTTCAGTGATTTCTGTGCTTGGTGGATTCTTTTCCAAATTTTGGCTTCTGTGCATTCTGCAAACAAATTGATTTTTGCTTCCAAACCCCTCCATGCTCATGCATCACTGTACACACCACAAATTCTAAACATGTCTAAAGTTTCATGCAACTCCAATAGTCACAGGGTTTTCCTTTTTAAAGATAACACTAGAATTTTCTCCTATTCTCCTTTTAAAAGTATACATACATTTACCACTCAGGTAGAGACCAATACACACTAGAAAGACATAAGCTTTTTAAACCTAATTCCAGGAAAAAATGGCATTTCTTGGGCTCCCTTATTCTACCTGCTGAAGATGGTTTTAAATTATTATAACTTCTACATTTTAAAACACTTTTTCTATCTATATATTAAACTTTCAAGTGAGATTACTTGGGAGAGTCACTTTTCCTATTTTATCTTTTTTAAGAGAGCAATGAAAATATAAAATTTACAAAGCTTGCCCCAGAAGGGTTTGATTTGGAAAATGGGAAGATTATTCCAATTACATCTGTAGAGACTGCTTAAGAAACCTTCTCGAAATGGTCTTAATCATAATGAACATTTTTAGAGGTATTTTTAGACAACTACCAGTTATATCAAGGGGGCAAAATTGGGCATGTTAAGAACAAAATGATGAACTGAACTATGAAGCTCATTGATACTTTCAACAATGCATTCAATGTTACTATAACATATTTTTAATGTAATTTAAACATATTTTTAATAGAATTTAAACTAAGCAGAACCCCCTGAACACCACATATAAACCTCCACTGGGAGAAATACTCAATTACTTTCTGCATGCATAATACCCCTCCATAATAATCCACAACTTCTAGAGGAAAGCAGTTGAAGTTTTTAACCAGGGATTTGGTCACACTTCATCAGTATCATATTTACATGAGCTCAGGCAAACACCAGTGAAAGTTTTACTGTCAATTTTCTTTGCATGTTGTGCTATTAATCCACCCAAAGCCCCTTGAGGTGCTCCCCAAGGTGCAATCAGCTCTCCAGGCTGGGGAAGGAGTTTCAACTCCAGCCTAAATGGATTTGCCAAGGTATGGAGTTTGTCCTATGGCAAGTTTCAAATGTGTAATGCAATTAAAAACATTCTGTGGGTGCAGCTCTAGAGATGACAGAGAAATAATGCAGAATGTGAAATATGGGAATGCTGGGCACCTGTGTGATTTGTACACATTTATAAATATATCATAAAATATATAAAAATCCTATATACAGACAAATCAGACAAGTCCTAACAGGTTTAGACACCCTATAGATAGAAGATACAAGATAATACAAGATAATACAAGAATTTAAATCCATGTGCCTTTACAATGGACATTTAATGGACATTTCTATATAGCCACAGCAATTTTTAGTTCTTTAACAATTATAAATGATTGCTGCGTATATGGGAATTTAAGGTCCAAAAAGTGAGTATGAACTATTCTTGAAGTTAGACACAGAAAGCTGCACATTTTAAAGCCATAAACTTCCCAGTCTATTAGAAATAGAGCACATTTGTACTTTAAGAGGTTTTCCAAGTGCAAGTGTGATTTACATTGTTCAGACACTTGCAGTTATTATTCATTTCCATGCAGGAATGCCCAGGAGAACAGCTTGGAATGATTCATCTCAGACTTGCACCACTTCTGTACTTTGTGTTTACACCTGTGGCTGTGGCAGAGCTTTTGGGCAGGATTTTGTGGGGTTTTTCCCCCCATTGCTGTATTTTCCCTCTGAACCACCTCACCAAGCACCATACCCCTTATTTTACAAACACTGCCATCCTTAGAGAATATTTGAAATATTCTATGTGTTAGCTCTAAAAAAAATCCATAGAGTAGTCAAGAGCTATCAAGGTCATTTCCTTTAGATGAGTTATGTTTTGTCTGGATTTTTCCATTTTTTTCCTCTGGCAACATATGGCCAATCAGAATAAGAAAATCCCATCTGTTTGCAATTGGTTTCAGCTACCATGCCTTAGTCTGCTGGTAATATTTTGAATTCTAAGCTAAGTAGGTCTTAAGCTGAGTTGTTTTTATTTTGGTTTTTTTTAACAGATCTCTACAAAGGAGAAGATTCCAAACCAGGTTTAAATCAACAGTGATACTTTGAGAAATAATTTGATTTTTCATTCTATATTATTATCAGAATAAAAGCTGCTTTTTTATAGCTCATTTCTAAAGCTGCAGTTCTTAAAGATAAAAGCACAGGGGAGGTGACAGCCCCACTGAGAGTGTTTTCAATGTTTATACAGAGCCCAGCAGAGCATTATTGTGCTGAGATCAATAATTGTGTGGCACCAGTGATAACAAAGCCTGGCTGCTCTGGCACTGGAACCACACTGGGCTTGTCCAACCAGCTTGGGGTGAAGTTCCTCTCTCATCATCTCCTCCTGCTAAACAAACACCTGGGTGGGGAGAGAGCTGATCAGCCAGGGCTGCAAGCCTGGGCTACATTTATTTTTGCTGGATTATTTCTAATCCACACCATTGCTCCTTTCTAAAACTCTGCCATTGAGATATCCTTGGAAGTGTTCACATCTCCACTTCTAAAGCATCAAAACTCCTTTAGAGAAACCCAGCCCAAATGGCCATGAAATGATCAAGTGGGATACTGAATTTACAAAAAAAGAGGGCAATATTCCCTATATTTGAGTTTTATTCACTACAGGGTGCAGCACCAGATGCTGTGAGAGGTGACTTAGGAGATTTTCCTGCTTGCTAAGCAGCAACTAAACCAAGTTGCACATTCCCAAGACAAGGAAATCTTTCAGATTAGTGTCTGATAAGGGAGTAAATAAACCCTACAGCAACCAGGAATAATAATCTCAGCATTTCAGGTATGGAACCTACTGTGCATCAAATCATCTCAGCAGTGCCTAGAGGAAACCTCTGGAGAATAAACACCTGATAAATCATCCTTGCAGAGACACAGTTAAATACAAACTCATACAATGTCCACAAGCAAATGAAAATTTCAGGGCAGATTTATTAGCTTGTGGATGTTCCTAATTACTTGAGAAACTATAGGCTTACTACCAATGGTAATAGCAATCTGTAATAAGACCCTAAATCTTGGGAAAGAAAGAAGTCACTTATTGAAGAAATGGTTTCATTTTCTCTCTCCTTTTATTCTTCAATCTTGGAACACAAAGCCAATATCTGCAGGGCCAGGGCAGCAGCTCTGTTATCCTGTCACTCCCAACAAGGCTCCCTGCAAGTGTGGGCTCAGAGATGCAAAGCAGAGGGCAGAGCAGGGCCTGATTTATTGCATTCAATTATTTTTGTTTAAAAGTTTCCTCTGGGGCACAAGCACATAATATATTGTACTTTCCATTACCTGGTGCAAATGTAAAACATACCTGAAAAACACATTTCATACTTAAAACATATTAAAACAACAAGTAAGATGTCATGGCACGAGTTTGATAGATTAACTGCCACTTACTGATGTTGTACTATATTAGTTAACAGCAAATTAATATCATCAGGCATATTTCCTCTTTTATACCTAAAAAATATTAGTATGGAACCAGAGATTCCCATAAATTCTTATCACTCAGTTCTAGAAGAGGCCTTTTAATCTGGTTTGGGACAAGATCAGCAGCAATTTCTCCATTTGTTTGCAAACCTGTTACTCATTCAAACCCTTTTCTATCTCAGTTACCTTTTGCTAATTAGAAATTTTTTATCCAAAAGCCCAAAATCCTGCACAGGCATCCCCATGGGCTTTTCACCATGATTCTCCCTGATGAACACACACTGCTGGAGTTTAGGAAGCAGCTCTTAAAGAGCATTTCAATAATTTGTCCCTCCATGGGATGTGATCAGGGCCTTGGGCACACACTGATCCACCTCAGGGCTGATTTGAGGGAATCTTAAAAACCTCAGGCACCACAAGCTTTTAGAATTCTCCAAGTATGGCATAGAGAATGCCAAATCATTTCTAAAGAAATCATGAGTAGATCCAAAAGCCATAGAACAGAGGTAGACTCAGGCTGTGTTTTGAATTTTAGGTCTAGAATGGTATTTATGGTTTAATATGGAGTGCACAGAGGAAGAAATTGCCTTTTAAATGCTGCCTTGCAAGATTTTCTTTAGCATGCCATGAAGCATCACAACAATTGGTATTTGTGTTCTTGTGCAGTCAGGACATCCCTGCTTCAGCTCCTTTCCAAAGCACCTTCCCAGGGCTCTGCTGCAGATTAAATTGTGACAATTTAAACCCAGCAGAGCTGAGATTTGTGTCACTGAAACACAGAGTCATGAAGGGAGAGTCAGCCTCCAGTTCAGTGATGACAAATGGGCTCTAAAGGCTGACATTCCCAGCTCCTGCCAAAAAGAAAAGCAAGAGCATCTTAATGAGGAGCAATCAAAGCAATCAAAGCAAAGAACTGGTAGGGAAGCTCCGTGAGAGGAGCAGGGCTGTGCTAACACTGTGAAATATCAGCTGGAAAGTAGAGGAAGAGCTCTAAAGAAGAGCTTGGCTGATGCCCAGAGGCAGCTGGCACAACTGGAACTGCAGAAAACAAAGCTTTGAAAGATCAGGATTCAGCTTATTCTAAAAATATTACTAATAAGATGATAAATAGAGGAGAAGAGAAAAATTAGTTACATTATTTTGGGCTATAAAACCAAATGCTGAAGTAAGTAAACATGGATCTCTATTTAATCCTTATCTTCATGTTTTCCAGATCCAGCCCATAAGGAAGTAAAGAGTGGAGGAAGTGGCTTCAACTAATTAAAAAAGAGGCAATACAAGAGTGCAGCTGTTCCTGCTTAAGCACAGCTTCAGAAAACTTTGTGCAGCTTTGCAACCTTGATCTCCAGGCATTTCACCCCAGTCTCCTTCAGAAGAGGATGAAGACCTTGAATAATGCTGCAGAACACAGCTGACCTTTCATCCAGAGTATCTTTTGTGGGTTTTGTTGTGTTTAAATTAGGAAAATGCTTTTTAAAATGAATTTTTAGGGGAAAAAACCCTGGTATATAATAAAACATAGAATTAGAAAGCAAAAGTGTTCTGGTAAAATTTTATTTAAATATTTTGTAGTGGAATATAGATCATATTGCTTTTAGATTATATCAAACAATAAAAAAGAATGACTGGGCCTGGTTTATTTAGAATCTAAGGAGTGTTCTCAAGGCAAAGGGAGAAGGAAGAAGTTCTGTGCTGGAATCCTAAACGAGCAAGTATCAAAAAACTAGTGAAATGTGCAGCCCAGTGAAAGGTTCAGCATCTAATGATAAAAGCACAGCAGTGGTTCAAAAGCAAACAAATCCTGCTGGAATGAAAAATCAATGAGCTTTGAGCAATGGTGACAATGAAAAGGTCCCTCTCCCTGTGAGATCAAATGGAGAAGCCCCATTAGCAGAGCAGCCATCTGCCTTGTCCTGCTCCCCACGTCCTGCACCTCCACCCTGGCTACTTTCTCCTTCATCAATACCAGCACATCCACACTGGAGCAAACAGGCCCAAAATGTAGGGGAAAAAAGAAAAATGAATGATGTGGGGTGACACAGAAAGGTGCCAGGAATCAGCCCTTAAAGCCAAGGCCCAGCCAGGCCAGGCCAGCTTTGGAGGGCAGGGAAAGGAATCCTTGGTGCACAAAATGCCCCAGAGCCAGGGGAAGGGATGGATCCATGAGCCTGAGGCACATCTCACAGAGAAATCTGATTATTCACACACACCCAGATTAAATATTGTATAAATGCAAGGTTATCCCACACAGCAGTGGGCTAAAGGTTTATGGCTGCCAATGTCAAACAAATTGTGATTTCCCTGAATGCAGCTGAACAAACCCAGAGGTGAAGGACAAATTTGGATTATTGATAAGTGTCTCTGACTTGCCCTCTTTGATAACTGTCCAGTGTCTTTCCAGCCAGGCTAAATATTTCCAAAATAATGGCTGCAATACAAACTGTGAGGGAAGAAATTTTACAAGAGACACCACAAAACAAAGTGCACTAGATAACACAAGTTTAAAAGACAACAGGAGTAAAAATTCCACTCTCTTGAAGAGAAAATTGGCTCTGACTCATTCCCTGAAGGTGACATTCATAACAAAACCCAAAGCAACAAGTGGTTTAGATTTGGGGTCTGTTTTATCAGCTGAGAGCTGAAATCTGCCTGTGAGAAAAGCAACATTCTGCTTCTATTCATGGCAGCTCTCTCCTGGCTTTGCATGACTTTCAAAGCAACAAAATAGTTGGGAAATCAATTCAAAAAAAGTTCAAGAACTACTCATTAGCAGTCAGACATCTGCACTTCCCAAACCACCCAAAACAAAGGCTGGCTCCTAATCCCAGTGGATCATGTGGACAGCAGACTGTGGGGGAATGCAAGCAGTGTTTTGGCTACAGCACTAATTCTTTGCAGTGAATAAATATATTTGCCTAAAAAGTAATGCAAAACACACATATTCCTTTCCAAATTCCCCAAGTGCCTCATCTTCCTCTCCCCATCCTTTCTGAGGGCTCCATTCCATGGACAGACTCAGGCTAATGAAGAGGATGTGCCAGTTCTGTACCCCTGCAGTCCAGATCTGTTTCTCTTCAACCAACTCTGCTCTTCAATAAAACTTATAGTCACACTACAGCATGAGCAGACCAACTCTGTACAATGGCTCTGCCATTTATGACATGAGAAAATCATTTTCTCTATTACTATAAACTCTAATGATTCATTTGGAACCAGTAAAACAGGGGGTTTAGCTGCCTTGATGAACTTCCACCCTGGATTCATCTTTTAAAAAGCATAAATAGCACAATGCATCAGAAAAACCCCAACCAAATCATTCCCCAGCTTGTGGCTTTATGAGTTACAATAAAAACAACCTTTATTTATTTATTTTCCCACCCATAAATATCAGAGAATGTTAATATCTGGCATGCAATCTATCTGCATCTCAGTGTTGTGCACTGATAAAAGAGATGGCAATCATTTAAGAGATAACAACACCTGCTTGTGCCCCAGGGGAATGAGGTGTAAGCTCTTGGTGGGGTGGTTCAAACAAAATAACTTTGACTCCAAAAACCCCACCCCAAACTACTCTGCAAACATATTTCTTACTTCAGAAAGAATGCACAGGACTATGGTGGCTTACTGAGATTTCTCAGATGATTTCCAAATGTTTCATTACTACAGAGTATGGGATAGGATTTCTGATCCAGATGCTTAAAAGAACAAATCTAACAGAGAAACTTAATCTGAGCTAGACTTGGCAAATTTTCTAAAATAAAAAAAAAAAATAGAATGATGTTTTGGAAGCTGCTCAAACAAAAGCCAAAATGGAAATATGCCTCTTTCAACCATACCCTGAGCTGCTGTTAAAAATAAGAGGGACACTTAGAGTTTCCACAAGTGTGAACTGCAGCTGAGGTTTATAAAATAGAAAAGTTTGATGTCAAAACTGCCCAGGAATAGTTCTTTACTTTTATCTTAAGCTACAGCCACCATTCTCTATACTGTGTTAACAAAGAAAAAATATGAGAGGTCTTGCATATACATGGAAGATTCTAGATCAATTAGAAGGAAAACATCAATTTTTTAAAATTATTATGCTTTAAAAATAACCCACAGAAGCACGAAGTTGGCAGAAGAGTGACACAGTCCCCTGTTCAGAAATAATGCAGATTATTTAAACTTTACCCTGACCATTTCAGAGCACCTAATGAGCACAGGCTAAACTTACAGAGAAGGTTTTTTTACCTCCAAACTGTAGGACAGAGAGCTCCAATCTGCTTGGAGTCACGTAGGATTATGGGAATTCAAATGTGCTGAGGTATTGCTGTATCTGATAGCCTTGTTCCTCCCCTGAAGAAAGACAAGGCTCAATCTTTGTACAGCCACACATCTCTCTATAAACACCAGGGAAATTTCAAATCTTGGCCAATTCTTTTTTATTATTATTATTTCAAGTCATTCAGAGAGGAGAAAGAACCAAATTTATGTTTGGCTTCACTTACTTCTGGGAAAGAATTTGGCCAAATGTTTGTATTCCATCAAGAGGAAGAAACTATGAACTCCAACAATAAAAATAACCAATACCATATACAAATTACATATGGAAGAATGGTGGTAATTGTCTTTTCACCCCCCCTACCTTGTATTATTGCTGTATGGTTGCAATTTAAGAAGTAGAAAAGCTCTCAAAGCAGAATTCCTACAGTGAGCAAGCCAGACTGAACTACTACAGGGAGTAGCCCTGCATACCACAGGCTGTGTGGAGTTTAATTATGTAAATCTAGAATACCACATTCACGTTATATAAATCAATTTTATTCTAATTTCCTAGCAAAGAGAACACAGAACCCAGAGGTATCAGAGTTAGGAAACATCTGCAATAAATCTAATTCTTTTATTCTGCTACAGTCGCTTGGCTCCCAAAGTGTGAAAAATGGCTATCACTTAGTAAAGCTGCTGTCCAACTACTTGAAAGCACACTCACTTTGAGACTAAAAGTTAAATTACAGTGGTCTTACCTTGATTGGAGATTTACATTTTATAATAGCACAGAAATTTATAGGAAGGGAGAGCTCAGTCTATTAAATTTATGATGAGTTTAGATACTTTAACTTCTCCTCGATTTTAATTACGTAACAAGATCCCAAAGTACAATTTTAAAAAAGTCCTGAATACAGTCATTAATATAGACATTTAGACTCCTGTCAGTGAATTGTGGAGCTTTTAATTTCCCTGTGCATGACTGCAATGCTGGTTTGAATTCAGCCCCACAATGGCCAAGACATTTCCCAGAGTGATAACAAAGGGAGGTTTTGTTCCGGCCGCTGGAGGGGTCAGTGGCAGCTGCACCCTGGGCCTGCCATAATCACCATAAAATACTGGCCTGCAACAATGGCTGCTCACTGGAATACAAAACAATTGGAATGTTGAAGCAGGAATTTCAGCAGCTGCTACTGGCCATTTTCCATAGCTTTGAAGCATCAGCTATCAGTGCACTCTTTGCTGTGTCTTCGCAGCCCAGATCTCATTTTTGTGATAAAAAACATTTGTGGGATTGTACCATGAGTCAGATGCCTGATATCAGCCAGTATAAAAATAATCCCACAGAAATGGCAATATTCTTAATCCAAACCACGCCAGAGGTGCATTTTGCAGGGCAGTTCCTCCAGGAGTTGCCCTGGTGGAGCAGAGTGAGGGAGGAGGGAAAGGGCAGAGCCCTCCCAGCTCACCTTCCCTCCAAACCAGCTTCACCTGCAAAGCTGCCTGAGTTTATCTAAGCCAAACTTTCTTTTTGCACAAGTAAAATGATTGCATTTTGCCACTCACAGCTTCAGTGAGCGCTGGCCTTGCCTGATGAAAGATCACTTGATTATCAGCAGCAGGCAGACAATAAATCACACTGCTGTGTCTCAGATTTTGTTATTCATACACATTGCACCAGCCCAATACCAGGTTTGTCCCTGTATTTTTAAATCTCTCTCTCCTTAAAGAATATTGAAAGAAATTATTACATATTTTAAAGCAATTTCAATATATTGGAATTCAAATAATTCTGCTAATTTAGATTTCAGGATTTTTCTGGGAGGCACGAGCAGGGAGGAGCACTGATAACTGCAGGACAGGATTCAGAGGCTGACATTTATTTCTCACTCAATAGGATTTAATTTCACTTAAATATAGCCCTCAAGGAATGAAAGAATAAAATATTCAGTCCCTGACACCTTGGAGCTCTGAGCCTTCCCAGTGAGCAGTGCAAGCATGGATGGGATGATAAATACATGGCAGATTTTGCAAACACACAGAGAGACATTTACTAAAACACTCTTCAGCTTCTTCCCAGAGTTATAAATCCATTTTCTCTTCTTTAATAAAGCCTCAGCAAACAATATTGCCAGAGAGTTGAGAACAGCACTGATCCCAGGGAGGATCTACTGACTGAGACAGGAGGAACAAACACATTTTGGCTGAGTGAAAAGAAACATATTCAGTGTCAAGCTCAAGGAAAGCAACTCAGACAGATAATTCCTGGGAGACAAATGATTCTGGCACCAGCAGAAAGAAGCAACATGAAAAACCTTTTCCAAGGTCATCTCTGGATGCACACCACCAGAAGGGGAAAGGCAGACTCATGGAAAATATTTAATCCATTGACACAAAGTCAGGTGAGTTCCAATATTCCCTGGCCATCAGAACATTATTTCTTGGAAATTCTCAACAGCAAGTGCTCAAGAGTTGATGTGAGGGTCATAGCCCACATGTGAAAGACAACACACACACCAAAAAAAAAGCATTCTATTTAAATTAATTAAAATTGGTAACTAAATAGATTAGTTAAACTCAAAGTAGCAGGGAAAGACACAACACAGAGCAGAAAAAGAACAGGAAAATATAAATTGTGAAGGAAAAGGAAAATTGTCCAAAGGAAATGTGGATGAGTCCTGTGCAGCCTGATTTGACAATTGGTTGCATTACAGACAAACATCAGTGTGCAATAGCATCACTGGAAATTCAGAAAGAAAATGATGATCATGGTTGCAGAACCTCTACATTAATAGCAATATATTAATTTCAAATAACGCAAGTAAATACTTATTTCTGCAACTATTTTCAATTTTTATCTGTCAAGTGATTTATGAAGTCAATATCCATGTGCCCAACAATGAATAGTGCAGTAAAGAGAATTTGGTTTCCACACAACGATTTAATTTTGATTTTTTGGAAGTGTAATATAGGTCTGCACTTCAGAAATATTCAGTAATGATCTGTGTGAAATGCTTAAATAATATTTACAGCTCACATGCTCCATTTATTTTAACTTAAATTGTATGAAGCCACCACTACATTTAACTGGTGGTATCAGCATAAGCAACTATGCAACATCAACAAATGCAGTCAGCCACTACAATTATTTAATGGAATTAATGTCAGATGAATGTTCTTTTCTAACCCTCCAGGATACCTGTTTCAGTGCTCAGATAGAATAAAGCACTGTGAAATAGCCACATTTAATTCAGATTGTCAACAAGAGCAACATTAGGAAAACCCCAGCTGATGTCATGCTCTTTGTGGCATCTTTTCGACAACAAAGCCTGGATCCAAGATCTGACCACTCACAATTTCTAAACCAGCTTATAAAGCTAAATCCATGCAAACCCTTAATGGATCAGGATTTTATTTCCAGCGCTGCAAAAACTTTGGCTGTGGCCAAGTCTTATCAGCTCCGGTGGCAGCAGATTACAGGAGCTGTGCCATGGATCAGGGGCAGGCACTCCCAGCTTAAACCAATTACACACTTAGCACAAAGTTGTCAAACTGCAGAGCCATGCCAAAGCCTGACATGTCATTTCTGAAATGCTCACAAATTTTAAGGAGAGTTAAACTGAATGGAGAGTCTGGGAAAATGGATGGTGGAAGGAGCAGGGTTTGGAAATCCAGATTTTAGTGGTGTGGAAATGAGGGATCCACACCAACTCAAGCTGCACCACTGCAGAATCTACTGGATTTTTACCAAAAGCCCACGTTCAAACTCCCCTGCATCCATTCATGGGCAGACAGATCTATTAAATTATTTGCCAGCTGGGAGTCATTTCTTTTACAATAAGCAGAGGAGTGAGAGGTAACTACAAAGCAATCCAGAGCTGTCCTAATTACTCCTTCCAGGCAGGAAAACGTGTGATAAAATGCATGTTTTGTGATTCCCTTCCCCTTTAGTGGCTCCAGCACTGTTAACCTGTAGCTTCTGATGGCCTTCCCCAATGCTCTAAACCTGGCGAAAAACCCCGAGACAGACAATCACTGTACAATTTAAGGCACATAATTAGCAATTATTTCATGCACACTTCACAATAATAATCTGTTACGTACTAAGGGGAAAGAAACATTAATGAGCTACTTCTGGTGCCGCTCTGTGTACTGTGTTTGCATAATAATGAGGCCCAATCTGCTGGAAAACACAGAAAGGACAAATTAATAAGGTCGTCATTTTTGTCTAATGATGCTTAATACAGTTGGAGCAATCTGCTCGAGACAAAAGACGGGCACTCAGACATAGCCGATTATGCATTCGCGTGGCAGCTGAAATCTTTATTAAACAGAATGATGAATCTGATTAACATGTGATAACAAATATACAGTCTGGGCCAGGGCCCTGGCACCTCCCGCCAGCTCTGCTCCAGCCCCTCTTTACCGAGGCTTTACTGAGATTGAGGTCACACTGCAATTCCCCATAGGCGCATTAAGATAAAAGTTTGCCAAATGTGGTAACGTGCTGAACAAAACAATATCCTGTTATATAAAAGCTACTGTCTCAACAGCTGACTGTCTAATCAGTGATAGCAACAACTCCTTAATAAGTTTAAAATTTTAATTGTGGGTTTCGGTCGCCTTTTAACATATGAAGGATGATTTAGTACATTAGCTAAGCTACATCTTAAAGCCTGTGCTACCAAATATTCTAATTCTATATTCTAATATTCTAATTCCAAAGAACTGCCTTCTATTCCATTTCACAACACAATTCTGTTCCCAAAAAGGAATATACAATTATTTAGGGGACTAAAAAATACAATTACTCCTTAATTGTGGGTTTCAGTCGCCTTTTAACATATCAAGGATGATTTAGTACATTAGCTAAGCTACATCTTAAAGCTTGTGCTACCAAAATATTCTAATTCCAAAGATCTGCCTTCTATTCCATTTTACAATATAATTCTATTTGCAAAAAGGAATATGCAATTATTTAGGGGACTGAAAAATACAATTGCTCCTTAATAAGTTTAAAATTTTAATTGTGGGTTTTGGTCGCCTTTTAACAAATGAAGGATGATTTAGTGCATGAGCTAAGCCACATCTTAAAGCTTGTGCTACCAAAATATTCTCTCTAATTCCAAAGAACTGCCTTTTATTCCATTTCACAACACAATTCTATTCTCAAAAAGGAATATACAATTATTTAGGGGGACTGAAAATGCAATTAACAAGGGTGTATATAATTACTTGTGGTGTTTTAAGCAGTACAAAAAATAATAATAATTTATGTGCCACTGTTTTGGTGTTAATGGAGGTTTCTAGGTCAGTGGGGAACACAGGATGTGATTGAATTTGTAGAAATGTAGCAGTAAATTTTAAGAATTCAATTTTCAATAGAAATAACTGATAAAAAAGGAGGTTTAAAAATGTAAATACGCAATTTGTTAATCCCACCTTAAATTTAAGTAATGAAAATACAGCATTGCCTCTTTAAAGAGTGACCAAATCTAGGAGTAAATAACAGCTCTTAAATGCAGGGGTTCTATTTTAAGCCTGCTTTGCTGGAGCAATGTGATTTCTATTAAATGAACAATTCCTTGCCTTGCAGAACCAACTGTAGCTGATTTACAGTCAGCCCATGACACGCAGCAATTGAAGATGCCACACGATACCTCAGGACAATGAACATGATTTACCACAGGCTGGGCAGCAGCAGGAACTAAAATGTTGATTTTATCTCCACAAATACATTGCTCAGCACCAGCAGGAGCTTGGATTCAAGAGTAGAGAACTGGGAGCTAAGATTGACTGAATCACAGCTTCTTCACTTGAATGCATCTGTGTCTGCTCTGGTAAATGATAGCACATCATAAATCATCATTTTCAGCTCCTTGCACTCATTCTGTGTGCCTTTGTTCACATCAATATATTCCCAATTACAAGAACAACAGCCAGTGGTTTTAAAGATAGGAGGTGATAAAATTAAAGCTGTATTTACCTCTAGCATCATTCATCCCCAGCCCATCCTACCTTTGTAAATAAATATCATTATTTGCACACATAAAATAAAATAAAATAAAATAAAATAAAATAAAATAAAATAAAATAAAATAAAATAAAATAAAATAAAATAAAATAAAATAAAAGTGGTTTCCTTCCCACCTCCCCCAATCCCACCTTCAGGTCACATGAATCTACCCTAAGGAGGGTCAGCCCCAAAGCAGAGATGGTTCCCCAGCTCTGAGGAAGATGATGGGATATGTTTTATGTGGAAGATGATGGGATATGTTTTTCCTGACACAAAGCCATGCATTAAGAGATTAGATGTGTCTCTCCCAAAGCCATGAGCTCTCCCAGTGCCAGAGCTGGGGGGGTTCAGCCTCCTCCAGGCCCACAAGGTTCTGAGGTTCCTTTTTAGTGAATACAGAAAAAATAACAGAGAAGAATGGGAAGGGAAGAGACTCATTCAGAAAATCTGCTGGAGTATTTATATTATTATTATATATTATTTATAGCAGAGTATTTTTAGCTAAATCACCCAGAAGTTCAATATACAGGTGGGCTGAGAAGGAAACACTGGTTTGTTTTACATTTTTAAATTAAACCCAGCTGATCCCATGTTTACACCTGATGGAAGAGCCACAAAAGGAGAGTTCAGAAGCTAAAACAAAAAATCAACTCATTCTACCTCAGAGGATCCCTTTATTTTCATATTCTGCCAGTACCAGTTCCCTCAGTGTAACATTTCATTATGTTTGATACAAAATGAATGCTGGAAATGCCATGAAATTTTCGTGGTGCTGTTTGAAATCCCAAAATTCATGGCAAATAATGCTTCACAATCCCTGTCCATCACCACACTGCCATACTCTGCATTTCAAACAGCCTGGACAGCTGATCCTGACACACACAGGCAAAACATGAGGATCATATTCAGCTTTTGGCAAAGATTCAGGCTCAAAAATCTCTCATTAAGCTCAACTGTCTTTATGTCCATGGAATAAATGAAGGAAAATGCAGAAGTGTCCTGGGCTTACCTGCACAGACCCCTCAGGATGGAGCCCACCCTCCACTTTTAAGAGAAAAATCCAGAATTTTCTCATCTAAATTTCAAAGGGTCCTATTGAGAATTCAGTTTGCTCACAGTGAAATACAATACCTAGAATAAATTTCTTCCTGTTGACTCCATTAAACCGTGTCCATGTTCATCCTTCAGGGGCTGATTAACTTCTTCTTTTTTAGTGCCAAAACTAACATAAAATTACATGTCTGAGAAGTCAAGTCTACAGCACTTGTGTAAATATGTTTTGTTCTGGTTTTCCTTTCATGAAAGACATGGATGGCTGCTATTTTCCCATCCCTTTTCAGATGTAATTCTACAGACATTGCAGCAAATTAGGCACAGACAAATATATTCAGTGACCTGAACTCAGTTACAACTATAATTTCAAATCTCTGTGGTAGAAATCAGATAATTTTATATGATTTATCTAAGTAAATATTCATTCTACCTTTTACAAAAATAGTATTTTAGTATTTCCTGTACAAATCATTCCATTCTAATTTTATTATACAAAATAAAGTGATCTGACTTACCCATGACTGCACTTTATTACTGAAGTGAGTAACCTCAGCTCCTATCAAAGGGCTTGGAGAAATGGACTGAAGGACACAGCTCCTGCACTGCAAGTAACTTGTCAGAGAAGATTCCTTCTCATTCCAAAGAGCATTTAAAGATAAACTGCCATTCAGGTCTTTCAAAAAGAAAGAAAAAGTGGTTTATAAAGGAATCAAGGGAGATTTTTAAAAGTCATTTTATCAGTTGCATTTCACACATTTCAAAGTGTCAGAAAAATTGGTAAAGAAGGCTCAGTCCTTGTGGCAAAATCACCTCTCATTGACTGTGCCAGCCTCACAGCCTGGATGGGCAGCAGAATTGCCCACATGTGAAATAAATTAATTTATTTTTGCTCTCTGTCACCTGAAGAAGCAAAGGGTTGCACAAGGCTTGGGCTGACAGCTGGAGTGATTTCCTGTCAAATCAGCAGGTCTGTTTAACCAAGGTTAAACTGGGAATTGTGGCCAATTCCTGGATTTAACTGGGAAGAAATGGAAAGGATTCTGTGCTCATTATCCTTTTCTTTTATTCTTCATCAGGATTTATGAAAGAACCCAACAAGTCTGGGAGTGCAGGGGACACTGGAGCTCCTTTCAGTGTTTGTTAAATGTGCAGAGCCCACAGAGCTCTGAGGAGGGAAAATCTCACCCAAAAGCTCCAAGGGAGGGGTGGCAAATTGTTGGTATTTAATTGAATTTAAAGCAAAAGGGCTTGACAAATGTTAGCTGGAATTCATCAGTGAGAACTTACCTTTCACTGGCATCTGATAAACCTTCAAAGTCTCTTTAAGGTGACCAAGACTTGCAGCATCTGAGATGACCAACATCACATTATCATCTTCTGAAATGGCCTCTAGCTTACACTTACAATTATTAATGGATTCTTTGCTTCTTATATTGGCATTTCTGAAGAGTTTCCAGATTATTTGCAGCTCACTATTACTGTAGCAAGCTTTTCTCAAAATTCCTATAATTTAAAAAGTGGGGTGTAAGACTTATATACACACATGGTTTTGAATACAGTACTGTTCAACCATGCTGCAAACTTTCCACATTTACAAGATGGGAATTTAGGCCCTGATCCAATACCCACTGCAGGCACTGAAAAGACTTCTATTGCTGTAAATGGCCCTTGGAAGAAGGCCTTCTTTAAATTTTTTAATGTGTCCAAAATTTACTTTTCAACAGATAATTTTCCCCTTGTTATTACTCCCGAATCGACCGGCGAGCTTGAATCCACTTTGAATAAAGCCATTTATTTTTTAATTTTCAGATTTTTTAACTTTCCTCAATCAACTGGCATCTGAGATTCAGTTTAAACAACATAAAACTCCTTGCAGACAACAGCCACCCTAACATTCAGACATTCTGCAGCCCAGAATGCTTCTCCTGAGCCCTGGGGTTCCACCACAGATTTGATGATGTTGATAAATTCAGGGAGGGAATGAAAGTTCCTGATGAGATCACCCAAATCTTAAAGGTTCTTTATGAAAACAGGGAGGGAAGGAGTGACCTGGACCTGCCCACTGTGGAGTTTCCTATCTGGTCTGGGTTGAATAGGTGCAGAAAATGGAAAATCTCCCATTGTCCCCCAGGCACAGGTTTGGTTGGCTGAAGAGATTTTTGTCCTTTCTTGGTTTCATCAGCTCCAGACTGTTTAAGCATGAAGCATCTCTAATTTGCATGGAACTGATGAGAATATCTTGTAATTAGGTCATTATCACAATGGCCCAGTGGCCTGAAGATGAAGTTTATTTTTAAATAAACAGAATTGCTGTTATTTTACCAGCCTTTAGACATTCCCAAATTAAAGTGCCTCGCAGAAACACAAAGAATTCCCACAAGGAGCTCATCCCCACTATGTACAACAGAATAAAAGCAAATTAAGGTGGGTCACACACTGAAGAATAGCAGTGCCATTATTTCAGGCAGACTTTTGATAGTTCCATGCACTGGATTCACTGAGTTACTGTGCCAGGGTATTACCAAACTTCTCCCATAAACTGGGAGCAAATTAACACCTAATCCTGGGAAGGAACAAACCCAATGAAAGGGCCACTATGCTCCAAATAATTCCTTCAGCCTCCCACAATGGCAGCAGGAGCTGCCTTCAGTTAACTCTCTAATATCAGATTGAAGCTCAACACAGGTCAGTGTGGCAGGACCTGAATCAAGAAAACTGCCAGAAAAAATGATTTATTTTAAATAATTGTTCTTGTCACAACTCCCTTCTCTGCCCTCCAAGGCTTTCTGCAGGTCTCATTTATCCAGATGGAGAAATGAACCAATTATTCTAAAATACCCCTCCAGCATCCCAAACTGGGAAAGCAAAAGGGTGGATGAGAAATCCCATCCTTCCCAATGAAAAAACTGATCTTACCCTGAGCTTTGGGCAGGATTTCAGCTCCACACACAACACAGTGAAGTCCTTTCCTGCAAGGCTGCTTGTGTGCTTCCTTCTAGCAAGGCAATGCACAAATTTGTGTGAATACTGGTTTGCATACAGTAACTATGCAGATTGAAGCATTTAAATATAAATAAGTTATATTATAAATAAATTCAATATATCCAAACTGCTTCAGAGAAATACAGTACTTGAAATACTCAAAGGTTATCATTTATATCAGTTAATAATTCAATATACACCATGCTAAAAGTGTTTAACCTTATTTAAATAGAAAAATGTCATATAAAATAAGAGGGATTTTACAGCCTATAACACTGCAGGTTATCAAATTGTTGGGAATTTTGAAAGGAGCCTGGCCTGGTTGGTGCCTTTGTGTTTCCCATGAAAAACAAAGGTTGAGTGTGTCAACCAGAGCTCTGCAGACCAGGAAGAAACAATTTCATTGTGTTATTTCACTTGCAAAATGATATAATAAATTATTCTCCATTCCCTTGCACCCTGGCCCTCAGCAGCCCCTCAGCACAGGAATTTCATCCATGGTACCTTTCTCTCTCTGGAGGAGCCACTTTGCCTAAGGGCAGCTTTCCTTCTGCTGCATCTCCTCTGAACTTTCAATCCTTCAATAAATTCAACATTTTGTTAGTATTTTAGGCAACAGAGATCATACTGAGGTGTTATATCAAAGTAGGAAAAGCATTTTCAATATTTTAGCCTTGATAGATGTGATAAATCCAAATAAATAATTCTAGGAAATTCAGTATATTGATTTCACTTCCCTTCTATCTGCAGGCTGGGCAGCATTTAATTCTGAGAACTACCATAAATATATTATCTCTAATATATCAAACAGCACAGTTATTAAATAGAAAGACAAATTCAGGATGAATTTACACCACAAGAAACACTCCACCCCTTACCTTCCAAACACAAAGGGGATTTATCCACCTGTTGATTTGAGCTTTTAGAGGATAAATTTTTTCCAGAAATCACAGTAACAAGTGCTGATGTTTCAATACATATTTGAGAAGTAATGGTTAATTTGATATAAAGTTGAAATGGGTGTGATTTGACACAGAGCAGGCCCTGCCTTAAAGGATTTCTGATCAAAGGAAGAGGCACCACAGCTCAAGAAAGGAAAAATCTGCTCCAGACAAGGAAAAGGAGATGGATTTTCTTCTTTTTTTTGAATGTTATGGATTTAAAGACAGACAAATCTCCTGAAAGACAAATAAGAGGCTGTGGGCCCCTGGATGAGCAGACAAGTCACAAAGCTTAAGTGATTTCTGTTATCTGTTCAGACACACAAAATGCACAAAGGGTTTGGGGCAGAAGATTTGCTTTAGGAAAACTGAGAATCAAACCCAGGGACAGCTCTAGAGACCAGGAACCAACAGGAACTTCAGCATTACTTCAACAGAAATGAAAAATATTTCTCTGTAGATGTGTCAGAGGTTTCCAATCCAATACTGATACCAACAGGAATTTCAGCATTATTTCAATAGAAATGAAGAATATTTCCCTGTAGATGTGTCAGAGGTTTCCAATACTGATATCAACAGGAACTTCAGCATTATTTCAAGAGAAATGAGGAATATTTCTCTTTAGATGTGTCAGAGGTTTTCAATACTGGAATTTCTGCCCTATTAACTAAAACAAACCTGTCAGTGAAATCCAGGACTGAAATTCAAGGAAACTTGGTCATCAATATTGCAATAATTGAACTAGAAGCCTTATGCCAAACACTGCCAGTTGTAGAAATTCTAGTGTTCTTCCCATTCTTGCAAACTGTCCAATTTCATAAAGATGAATTTATTTTATAAAGACACAATTTAAATCCTGTTGATCTGAGCATGTTCACAGCTCTGTAGGGATGGACTCAAAATGTTATTTAGATGAACTTCTATGGAAAAGGACCAGTTAATAATTTCATTTCTACTCTCAAACAAAAAGTATCAACACATATGAACCAATCTTTAGATGGCAAAAATCCTGCATCTTCATATCAATGTAGGATGGCAATGAAGAATATTTTCTTAAAAAGTCATTATGTTTTATTACAGAAAAATCCTGGCTCTTTTCATTGCAGAAAATGAAAGAAACATTAAAATACAAAAAAAAAAAAAAAAAAAATAGAGTGGGCAAGATTCAAGACCTTTGTGTACAATTTACATTTTATATGTTACATGTAAAAAGTGCTTGTAGGACATACAAATTAGAACAGGTTTTGACATGAATAAACACAGAATCCAAGCAACAGAAATGAGATCCTCTCACAAAAGGAAAACTTAAAGAAATCTCAAATTTTTCTCTGAAGAAGCTTCTCATCTTCATCAAATATCAAAATGTGCACAGCTCCTGCTGGACATTTTGATGAAAGAAATTGGAAGGAATCAAAGAACTGGAAAATAAACCTGTTTTGGTATTTAGGCTTCATCTGTCTATGACCTGATCTGCAAAGATGCTGTTCTTCATGTTTTACTAAAAAACTCCAATCTAACAAATGCAGAAAACCTAATTTGGTTACATGGGTGTTTGGCTTTCTGAAGAAAACCCCAATTATTTGACTGTATTTAATGATGGAATAATTAAATCTGTAATGGATAAACCAATAATTCCAGGTCAGATCCTACTTGGGCTTCTATTCAGAATTTCCAGACATGATGTTCTCCAGCCATGAAGTCAGGATGAGGAAACTTCATCTATCTCTAGAAAACTGCAGATGGCAAACCTCCCCCAGAGAAAACCCCAAGATAAAATGAGGAATGGAGCCTGAGGGAAGCTTCTGTTCCATGAGGACAAGGAAGGTGCAGCTGCCCCGTGGTGTTTTGAGGGCTGCTCACCCCAATCCCCACAGGAGCTGTCACCAGGTGCCACCACTGCCCAGCAGAGAGGAGGACACACCTTTATTTCTGGATCTGGAGAGGCTGATTTTCCTTTTTGGGGTGTTCATGTCCTGAGCTGCTCCCTGCTGTGCTGCTGCAGCCCCAGCTGTGCTGTCCCTGCTCCTCACACCCTCCATGCTGCCATGGGGGCTCCTGCCAGCCCCAGCTGTTCCAGCCCCATTCTGGGCTCCTGAGGTGCTGGTGGCAACAGGACCAGCAGGGACTGTGGGGTTCCCACATTCCCCCCAAATCCCAGTGCTGGGACAGGCTGGCACTGGGGGCTCAGTTCTCTGCTCCTCTGGGTCTGCATCATCATACAGTTCTGGGGTGAAGTAAATGCTCTCATCCTCATCCTCATCCCCATCTAATGCTGAAGGCTCAGCTCTCCCTGCTGCTGGAGGGAGCTCCCTGCAGGGCTCAGCTCCAGGATGGCCTTCAGCACCTGGGGCCAGAGCACTCTGAACTGAAACATGGCTTGTTTCCAAACATGATTCTGCTGCACTGGGTCTGTGCTCTGCAATTAATGCTGATTGGCATTGATTGGGATGATCAATAAGGTCCCTGGGCCTGTTCACACACTGCTGGCTGCTGCTCCCTGTGGCCCTGCAGTTCTGGGCTGCAGGAGTTGAAGTCAGAGGCTCAGGGCAGCATTTCTCCTCCACACCATCAGCACTGCTCCAACCATTCATTTCTTCTCTCTCTGCTTTGATTGCTGCCATTTTGGGGGGGCAGTCCATGTGTGTCCTTCTCTGTTTTACGTGGTGGGAATGGCTCTCTACATCAACTTTCTGCTCACCTGTGACAAATCACAAAACATAAATTAATTGCATCTGATTTACAGCATGTTTAGCACATCAGAATTACCACTGTTTCAGAAGGTTTACAGTGATTTTACAACATTCATTAAAAAAAATACAAAAAAAAGCCCAGATGTTATAACTATCCTTGTCCATGAATTGTCTTAATTAAATAAATAGATTAACAGGCTCATAAAGGTAGAGTATGACTGGATTGAAATTTGTAATCTTTATTATTGTGCTCGTTCTTGATTGAAATGAAGTCAGAACCTTTCCTAAAATTTAGGGATGGATTTTACTTGTGGAGCTGGAACCAGAGGAGATCACATGCAAGGTGTCTCACAGCAATGCCCAAACAACAGATGTAGCTTGAACCAGGGCTCAACTTGCACTAATGCCAATCTTGATGTGTTTCAAATATATTTTAAATTATCTTCACAGTGCTCAATGGAAAAAGAAATTAAAATGAAACCATTTTTGATTGTACTATAAACTTATCAAAGATTACTCTTTTAAGACAACCAGATGGAACAAGAATTAATTTCAGTCTGTTGAGCACAGCTCCTCCACATTTGTGAATAATTATCATTTTCCACTATAGCACTTCTGTAATTTTAAAAAACCATTTGTTTCCTCCAGAAAAGATTCAAGTCCCCATTTGAAACTGCCAGTAGAAATGAACATACTTTGTCTGACTGCTGCCATGCTGTCACTTGGCTGATCCCCTGCTGTGGGATGAACTGAGCCGACGGTTGCAGTAAAATGAACTTCTGGGTCCAAATTCTGCTCCTGACTCGTGGCAGGAACATCAGGGGACAGAGGAGTGCTGTTCTCCTGTGGGGAGCCCTGGGAGAGGTGGCAGGGCTGTGCAGGGAGCTCAGAGCTGGGCTCTGGCCAGGGCTCCCCGTGGCTCTGGTTGCGGAGGGCGAAGGCGCGCAGGGAGCGCAGGGCGCTGCTGAAGGAGCCGTGGTGCTGCACCTGCTGCCGGATCCACTTGGACAGCCCTGGGGGCACAAACACCTGAGTGCAAAGTATCAGCATCTTCCACCAAAATAACAGCCCCTTACACCAAAATATCAACTCCTTACTCTCCAAAATATCAGCACCTTGCTCCAAAATATCAACTCGTTACTCCCCAAAATATCAACTCCTTACTCACCAAAATATCAACTCCTTACTCCAAAATATCAACTCCTTACTCACCAAAATATCAACTCCTTACTCACCAAAATATCAACTCCTTACTCCAAAATATCAACTCCTTACTCGCCAAAATATCAACTCCTTACTCGCCAAAATATCAACTCCTTACTCGCCAAAATATCAACTCCTTACTCGCCAAAATATCAACTCCTTACTCCCCAAAATATCAGCACCTTGCTCCAAAATATCAACACCTTACACCAAAATATCAACTCGTTACTCCCCAAAATATCAACAACTTCAAAACATCAACACCTCACTCCAAAATAACAACATATCCAAAATATCAGCACCTTACTCCAAAATATCAACAACTTACTCCAAAATATCAAAAACTTAAAAATAACAGCACCTTGCTCCAAAATAACAGCACCTTACGCCAAAATAACAACATATCCAAAATATCAGCACCTTACTCCACAATATCAGCACCTTACTCCACAATATCAACAACTTACTCCAAAATATCAACAATTCTAAAATATCAGCACCTGACTCCCAAATATCAACTCCTTACTACAAAATGTCAGCACTGTACTCCAAAATAACAGCATCTTACTCCACAACAACAGCACCTTACTCCGAAATAAATATCAGCACCTTACTCCAAAATAACAACATATCCAAAATATCAGCGCCTTACTCCAAACTATCAGCACCTTGCTCCAAAATAACAGCACCCCAAAACATCAACTCCTTACTCCAAAATACCAGCACCTGTCCAGGCATTTCCCAGCACCCCAAAGTGGAGCAGCTCTGTGGCCACAAACACCATTTCCCAGGCAGTGTTTCTCACAGTGCTTCTGGGAGAGGCTCAGAGGAAAGCATGAGGAACAATTCTTATCTGAACCTGCTGTTAACACCTGGTGCTGTGAACATGTGCAATGTGCTGTGAAGATTTGTTCATCAAAGGGTGCTTCATTAATTAGCCAGTGGTGTTGTGTTTGAAGTAAAGGACCAATGAGGTCCACGTGTATCTAACAGTCTAGAAACAAACAATGGGTTCCTTAATAAAGAATTATTGATCAACCTTCTGTAATATATAAAATAAAGCACACTAATATTCAACAGGCAATCAAACCACATAATTCATTGGAATCTATGCCATTTATTGATCAACCTTCATACACAGAGTCTATGCTAATTATTGCTCAACCTTCTGTAATACATGGAGTCTCTGCTAATTATTACCTGGTCAGGGACCTGTTACAATGATACCCTAAGAGTGCAAGTGGATTTGTGTAGGTAGAGCCTCAGAGATTTCAAGAATTTGCTCATGAAGCTACAACAATTGCTCCTTTCCAGGGCTGGGAATTTGATTTATTCAATGGCAGTATTCTGATAAGCAAACTAAAAATATCCTTCTTTTTCTACTAAAAGCCTATTTCTTCTTCACTAGTCTTCTTTTTAGGCTTCTTTTTAGGCTGTTCATTCTGCTTGTTACCATGAATTATTTAAAAGTGGCTTACACAGAGTGCAGCTATTTATTGTCATATTAACAGGGTCTGATAAAAATTTGAATATAATCAAGCTTTTTACAACTTTGTGCTAGATTAAGTAACAGTAACTCAAAGAATCACAACTGCTCTACAACCACAGGTTTTATTATAACCTGCTCCTATCAAAACAATCAAAATATTAAATATCAGATGTCTTGAGCATAACAGCTTTTTAGATTATATTGGAGCACACAGGAGTCAGTAAAAACTGACTGCCTCGATTTTAGAAAGTGTTTTTGAACCCATTTAAATATTCTTTGTGTATCAATTAAAAAACAAAACAAAACAAAAAAACCCAAACCCACAACAACAGAGAATTTCACTCTTTTGTGAAGTTTTACTTTTTAGAGAAAGAAATCTTACCAAGCGTTGAACATCTGGATTATTTGTGCTCCTATATGAATTTCTAGTGCTTCCTTCAGTAATTTCAATGTATTTTTAGTGCATCGAGAAGGAGCAGGACTCAACTGCAGCAGCTGAGCTCCACCTGCTGACTGAGCCCAGCATGGGCTGCTGAGCTCAGCTCTGCCCAGCAAAAAGGGCAGGACCAAAGCTGAAAACACATTCCTAAGCACTTTATTTTCTACTTTTTATTTTTTTAAAGGTTGTGTGCAGCATCTGTTTTACTTCACCTGCATTTATTTCTACCCAGTATAAAACTACAAACAGCAATCCCTTGTTGTATATTGAATATTCAGCAGTTCAATGTCTGTTCCATGGCTGGGGCACATTCTGACCCTTCCTATCACCTGTATTTGTACAGCCACATTTCTGTAATTCAGAGTTTTCAGTATTTTTCTATATTAGGAGTTTCCCCAGAAGATTTTTACCTCTTACCAGTTATGTATTTATTGGGGTTCCTCCTGAAGCGGTCGTCAACCAAAATAAGAGCCCCCCAGTCATTCCTGTGCCTTATACACCTAAAAGTGAGGGGGGAAAAGAGGATTTATGTAATTAGAGAGCACACAGCAAAAATTTGTGGGAATTGGGAAAAAGGAATTGCTCTGAGTCAGCTGGAATATGCAAAGTTATACAGGAATGATCTGCTAGTGGATGCACCAAAAATTGTTATGGATGTCATGGAAGCTTCATATTCCTCCAGCTGCTGAATGTACATGGAAACAGCTAAATTAAAAATAAACCACAGAAATATTCAACAGCCAATCAAACCACATAATTTATTTTCCACTCTCAACTGGGCAGTGTAAATATTACAGAGCTTCCTGTATGGAATGTTCTGGTTTTATCAAAATCCTTCCCCACACCTCAGGTTAGCAAGGGCTTTGGCTCATGGTTTGATAAGGAATTTGTACCTTTGTGTCAGAATGGAAGCCTATTTTCTCCATTTTAGACCACCCAAATAATAAATTAAACAATAAGTAACTGTCACTAAAACTTGATTTAAGTTCAAGCTGATTTATTCCACAACTGAGAGCTTTCTTTACCTATTTAATTAATGCTCTTTGATTCCAAAGAGGAATTTAAGAAATCAGGCCTGTAACAACAAGAATCCACAAGGAGATTTCCTAATGTTACAATTTCTCTCAATTTTCTCTCTAAGCCTTCATTTATGTCATCACATTTGCATTAGGACTAATTCAAATCAGAGGAGTTTTCCAGCTGATGTTTCTGTGTCTCTGTAGCCATGACAGATGCACCTACAACAGATATGGATGACAGCTCTAATCTTTATTTATGTGATAAATTTTGTTGAAGGAGGATGAATTAATTCTACCTTGTTAATGACATTTGGGGGAATTTTTCCATCTAGGAAATGGAAGCTGTACCACTTCTTCTAAATCTGGGAGGAGATCAGTGAGCACAATAATTGAATTGACCTTTTGCAAAGGTCTGAAAAACCCCACTGCTATTTCTCCCTTTCAAAAATACTTGTAGGCAAAATATCAAACAATTTCCTGAGCCCACTGAGAGTGTGAACAATTAGTGCATTGGAAAAGTCCTGAGGATCCTCATTTGCTTTAAAGCTCAGAAAATATTTGTCTCTGCTTGTGCTTTTTTTTTTCCTGTATATCTTGACTATGAGCAATCAAACTTCAACGAAATTGAAGTGGGTTCTGAACATAAAATAAAATCTGAATTATAACAATGCACAACAGGCTGAAAAGCAGAGAACTGTCAGCACAGAGCAGCTCAAGAGACAAAATTTGCAATATGAGAGCTTTGGCCTTACTTACCCCTTTGTGCTAAAGGTGGGGAATAAATCCTTAAAGATCTCCCTAAAAAAAAGTTCTACAAATTTCTATAGTTTTAGTTATGTTTATCTCACCTTCCCAGGGCTTGGTTGAGAGCTCTGTAAGCTTGGATTTCATACCACTGACTCCCTGATAAAAGGCCTCTTGTACTTTTGTGCTGGTCATTGTACTTCCTCTTTAATTCAACCTAAGGAGGAAACCATAAAATATTTGGTTTATTAATGCTGTTGAAAAGGAGATATTCTAAAAGGGGAAAACAAGCAAACAGTGACTAAATCAGAGAATATATAAACTGTGCTTCAGTGTTTCAACTCTAAATTTTGTACACTAACCAATTCTGGCTTCTGAAATTGCCCTCAGCTGTGATCTGTTCCAATAATTTCAATGTATTGACATGAGCACCACACACTCATCCAAAGCCCTGTGCCAGTGAGAGGAGGATAAACTGTTCAGACAGGTGAAAAACCCCAAACCAGGGACAGGTACAGACTCCAAACCCAGATTTATTGGCTCTTCCACAAAGAATTCCCCACTGGAGCTCTCCCTTGTCACTAAAGCCACTCCTCATCCCCAGCTGGGACCAGACCCTGCTTTCCCCATGAGGGTTCAGCAAATTCAACTTTTCCTCCTCAACAGAGCTGCAAAAAGCTCTGGGGACAGAGGGGCTCTGCCAAGGAGCAGCACTCAGTGACACCAAGCAAAATTCCAGTTTGGCATCAGCTCCTGAGGTCTGGAAATGTTTCACTGCAGAGCATGGGAGATCAGGCAGGGAAAAACATGTTCCCCTTTTTAAAACTCATTCCTGATGCTTCAGAACCTGGAATGAACTGCCCAAGAAATCCCTTCCCAATCAGGATAACCACACACAAAGCCTGGTCTGAACTGGAACAATTTGCATTAGAACATTATTTATATCAAAGGTTTTATTATTATTATTCAGCCAGGGGAAATGAATTATTATTTTTTTAAACAAGCATAAAACTACCCCAAAAAGGGTCTTTCTGCTGCTCTTTTGTGCAGTATTAACCTTTCTGAACTGACAAGTGAAAGGACACGCTTCAGGAGAGAAACCAGCAGACTTCTAACCTCTTCTGACAGGTAACTTTCAAGTTGCATTTGGATAAGAAATTTTATTTTATGTACTTATGCCCTTTAAATTGCCTGTCAAATTTACAAATTCAATCTTTACAGCCAGAAAATAAATTCAGTTTGATTTCACAGATTTAATATTTGTTCCAGTCACTCAGAATTTACTGACTGGCATGTGAGGTTTCCTTTTTTAATTTTCCAAAGAGAAGATGATTTCTTCTGAATGGTCTATGAACATTAAACCATTCCTTAAAAAGGAACTTGGCTTTATCTGTGCATTTCTACAAACTGAAATACTAGCTGGAGAAGGAAAAGGGTACTGCTCACCTCTGGAAATGAGGAATGATGATGGAAAAGTTCACTGAAGCCTTTAAAACATAACCATTGACAATATTCTCCTGTGTGTGTTTTACATCTGTCTTCTAGTCCTGGTCAGTTTTATAACAATTTAATTTTTGGGAGAATTGTGTTTTCAGTAAGATTTTGGCCATTTGGAACCAGTGGAGGTTTACCAGCCTCTCACTTCGCCAGCAGCCTGTGCAAGCAGTGTTGGGATAAGTGTTCCTGTGTCTTATGTGAAAAATGACATTATTTTTAAATACCTGCATAAAGCCACTGAAGTACCAGTAAAATGCAAACCAGTCAGATCATCTAAATAAAATACAACATTTCTATATTCTTCTAATACATGTCAGTGTTATCAGCTTTACTGCTAGTATGCACACCAAAGACATCTCATTGCTCAAATGATATAAACCCCAATTTTTAATATAAAACCCCATTAGTTTTGGGGGGTTTAACCCCAATCCCTTCCTCTAATGGTGTAACATATCTCCAAAACTTCCTTCTATTAATTTTAAAAGAGTCACCAGAAAAGAAGCATTGTGTTTTGTGCCTGCAGAGCTCCTGCCTCAGCAGAGATGGGAGCTCAGTGTGCAGGGGGATGTCACAGACACATTTTATGAAAAATTCTTCCCTTGGGATTTTTCCTCCTGAGAAGCTGTGAGGCCTCAGGAACAAAATGTAAACAATGGTTATCTGCTGCTGTGGAATGCAACAGGTGCATCTGTGATTGTTCTCATGTGGATGTTTCTAATTAATGGCCAATCACAGTCAGCTGGCTTGGACTCTGTCTGAGACACAAGTTTTTGTTATGATTCTTTCTTTTTCTATTCTTAACCAGCCTTCTGATGAAATCCTTTCTTCTATTCTTTTAGTATAGTTTTAATGTAATATATATCATGAAATAACAAATCAGCCTTCTGAAACACAGAGTCAGATCCTCATCTCTTCCCTCATCCTCAGACCCCTGTGAGGGGGAGGCTGTGCAGGTAAAAGGCCAGGGCCTGTCATTTCCATGCAATCAGAATCCATTTCATTGTGGACCTGCTGCATTCCCCCCCATCAATTCCAGGCCAGATTCAAGCTGACATGTTACATATGTGAAAAAGGCAGTGCCTCCTGCTAGCAAATCTGCACAACGTGCAGGAAAGCACAGGCTAGAAGGGATTAGTTAAAATGTCAAAAGACAGCCTTTTACTTTTACCTGTTCATCCTTAAAAACATCCTCCCAGCTCTGGGGCAGGATTTGCAGACAAAGAGCTGCACAAGGCCCCTGGCAAGCTGTGCCATGCTGTAGCTGTCACCCAGATTAGCTTTGATCTGTGTGGGAGGTCACGGGCACAGCCACGCTCACTGCCAGCTCCCCGTCCACCTGCACACCCCTCCTGCTCCAAGGCTTCATTACCCTGACATCCTTCACTCTGCCACGGCAGCTGGGAAACAGCAGCCAAAAATGATAAATGCCATGAACAATTCTGGCTTTTTTAAGGATTGGAAAGATACTTGGAGGCAGTTTGTGCTACAGCTCAAGTGGATTTTTCAAACAGAATTAGCGATGGAGGTTTTTCTGCACTGACAACAATATTAAATGACATTTGTTACATTAGATTTTAAGTTACCTGTGGTGATATTTCTTCACATGAAGAAATTCAGACTTATTCAGGATATAAATGGATTGATACTGTGGTGACCATGGATTATATGAGTTAGTTCACAGCACAAAGCTGAGAAGAGCAACTCAAAAACTACAGCTTGCTTTTGACCCCCAAAATAACCTTGGACCCCCAAAACTACAGCTTGGTTTTGACCCCAAAAATAACCTTGGACCCCCAAAAATACAGCTTGGTTTTGACCCCCAAAATAACCTTGGACCCCCAAAAATACAGCTTGGTTTTGAGCCCCAAAATAACCTTGGACCCCCAAAACTACAGCTTGGTTTTGACCCTCAAAATAACCTTGGATCCCCAAAACTACAGCTTGGTTTTGACCCCAAAAATCCACACACAGAACCTCCAGCCTTGGAGCAACACACCAGGCTGAACCAGGTTTATTCAGAATACACAAACAGTATTTAAAGCAAGGTATACAAATACCAATCTATGATGGACTAATTATGGACTAATTATTTCTATAGAAAAATCAGTCAGGATACTGTAAACTGATTTATCAGTTTACAACAACATTAAATGACATTTGCTACATTAGATTTTAAAATAAGTTACGTGTGGTGATATTCCTTCACATGAAGAAATTCAGACTTATTCAGGATATAAATGGATTTATACTGTGCTGACCATGGATTATATGAGTTAGTTCACAACACAAAGCTGAGAAGAGGAACTCAAAAACTACAGCTTGGTTTTGACCCCCAAAATAACCTGCAAATTCACACAGAACCTGCAGCCTTGGAGCAACACACCAGGCTGAACCAGGTTTATTCAGAATACACAACAGTACTTAAAGCCAGGTGCACAAATACCAATCTACGATGGACTAATTATTTCTAAAGAAAAATCAATCAGGATACTGTAAACTGATTTATCAGTGCCAGTACCACGACATGAAGGCTGAATGGGCTAAGCCTACTTGTTTATTTTGTGTAATTTAACTCAGCAACATGATCTGTGCTTGGTTTTGCTTCACCTGGCAAAGTTTTGAGGGTTATTTTTAATGCATTACTTCACTGAACCAAATGCAAACTTTGCTTTTTAAGAACAAATATAAGTAACACTTAAGAATTTGTTTTGTTTAGTCAGGCCTGTTCTTTGATAGGACATCACAAACATCCTCAAGTGCTTGCTCTGGGAGGTGAAGGAAGAGAAAAGAGCAGGAAAAGGCCAACAGAGCTGGGGCTGTGTCCCTGCATGGGCAGGTGGAGGTGGCACAGCCACACCTGGATCAGCTCCTGCCCTTCCCTCCCCTCCATGGAAAGAAAAACCAGCAAATGGATAGAAACATTTTCTGCCATTCCACTAACTTGTTTCTCTGGTTTGATGAGAGGAAAAATAGTAATGAAAGCAAAGACATTGCTCACATCATCCAAAAAACTTTTTAAAGTTACATTCATGTTTAACATCTCTAATTCCCCACGTCTTACAAAACAAACAAGCAGAGAAAATACCAGGTGGTCACTCCCTGCTTCCATCCCAAAAAAGACATAAAAATGTTTTTTAAGCAAATCTCCCGTCCTAAAAAATCTCCTGTGTCCACTGAGAGTCTCTCTTCCACCTGAAACAGCAATAATTAGAATTTTGCAGGAACACTTGCCATCTACTTTCCTCCTGACCAATGCCAAGGAACCATAAAAGTTTGTGAGTGCAGGAAAGTTAAAACATGAAAAGCCATTTCTTTTCTTTTACATCTGAAAATTCTTCAATAGAAGCAGCACTGAACAGGGCAGCACTTCACTCACTTCAACAGCAGCAACGAGGGCTGGGGGTTTAACACAAATAATGCACAAGGAAAGGCCTGGCTGAGTCACAGAACAAGCTTCAAACTCCCCACTCCTCCCAGCCATGTCTAAACACAAAATTCCCATTTCTGAACCCACAGGAGAAAGATATTATGGCAGGATTTTATCTTTGAATGCTCCAAACATTCCAAGTGCAGTGTTAATATATAAATAATATGAAATAAGCAATTTTTTATTAGCTGAATTTTACCAAACTAGATCCTGCCAATTACAATAATTTATTAAGGTCATTCTAACGAGTTCTTTGAACTAAATAAGGTCACTAGACATGAATATAACACTTTTATTTTCACATAGAAATACTGCATTTCCTCATAAAAGCCCCCAAACTGCCAATGAGACACGATCAATATTTGTACTGCTCAATTATCATCAGGATGCTGCCACACAGAAATTGCTCAGGTGACCTTTTCTGCCTGAACATTTCTGTGTGCACTTATCAAAACTGCCTTCCTTGGATAACACTGAATAAAAAAGGAATCATTCCAGACTTGCTCTGTCTCACAGGGAACATGGAAATATATTGGGATTGAACAGTGCAGTGTGAATGGGGATATAATCATAACTAGAGAGTTACTGAGATAGAAAAAATGGCACAATAATACAGTGCAAGGGATGCTTCCCAACTCTGGTTAAGCATAATAATAATTTAAACTAAATGTTAAAATAACAATCATTTTCTTAGAAATCTTGCTTTTCCTAGAATACAGTAAATAAGAATTTAATTTTTCCAGCAATCACTTACATAGCACAAGATTCTTTCTCCTTTCAAGGGACACAAAACATACAGGCTTAAAAACTGCCACAACAACTAGAAATTCAATATTGAAACACATCATTATTCTGAAATGATAAAAATACCTCAATTTGTTGAGAAATACCTCAATTTGAGATAGGAGAAGTGGAAACTTCAGCCAAAGAACTGCAAAATGTTTGTATCATTAAGTTACATAAAGGCCAGAAAATTGTAATTGAAGTGATGATTTCCTTGGTGTAAGAATAAAGGAGAAATCCCCCCCATGGCAGCCAGGGGAAATAATTCCCATTAAAGCCAAACTCCAGCAGTGCCACTGCTCCCAGCTCCCAGCCCCAGTGAGTTTATTGGCCTCTGCTGATGTGAAAGAATTTGATTTTCTGCATTTTCTGCTGTGTTTTGGTCAAGTTCTGCTGCCTGTTCCATGATGAATTCCCTCTCCTGCAGCAGGATCAAAAGCATCTGGAGAGGTGGAAGTGCAGCAAAGCTCCCTGGGCAGGGCACTCTGCACTTCAGAGCTGCCCATTCTCAACATTTCTCTTTCTTTTCAGCTCCCCAAGGGAAGAACAGTAAATTATGACTTGAACTAAACAAGTCACACTTGGCTCCAAAATCAGATTTTCCTACCTCTACTTTCAGGTCCCAGAGGTAGGCAGAGGAAATCCTGGTCACAGCCAAGAAGTCATTTTTGGCTCTGAAATAAATTTTCCTGCTTTACTGGAGCCAAACTCTACCATTGAGAGCACCAGAGCTTTGAGCAATCCTTGAACATTTTCTTTTATATTATTTTGTTTTAGCAACCTGATTCTTCAGCAATATGAAACCCTTTGCAATAACACAGAATTAGGGGTTGGCCTCTTGCTTCAATCAGGTTTGTTTATAATCAGGTCTGAGCCTGAATCATTTCTTTCTCCCTAACCCTGACAAAGTGTTTTAGACTCTTCTCTTTGTCAAAAGCAGTGAACCTAAGATACAATATGCCTAAAAATGTTGAAGTGAAACTAAATTATTATCTTTAAAGCCTCCACAGAAATTACTGTACCTTATAAAAGCACACAGTTACTTAGGGAATTCCAGTGTTTGCCATTTAATACCAGGATTTGTGGTATATACTCAGCACAAACATATGGAAAAACTAAAATTGGATATTATTCATCACACTTGACAATAAGTCTCTTGCCCAAGATTGATGTCTGGACCCAAAATGCTACACTTCAAAATATCTAAGAGAAGTTAATTAACAGTATGTTAGCATCAGATAACACATCTTTGGGATTATCCATCTCTTGCTGTCACATTATTTATGCTCCTTAATATTACAGCTCAATCAAGTTACAAATCATAAAACATATTTAGAAAGCAGGTTGATCACAGACAAGTCATATTAGTGGAGATGAGCCAACATCAAAGTGCCAAGATGAATTATTGCTCTCCAAGGGTGCAGCCCCACAAACCCTGCTGCCTGTGCTCAGGGCTGGGAGCATTAAAGGGATCACTCACCAAGAAAAAGCTCTGTAAGGAGTAAGGGGTTATGGAATTGAGGCTTAAGAGGACTTTTATTAACCCAAAATGCAGACATTCAAGTGTTTTTTCATGTAGAAGCCCAGCATTTTTAGTGATTTAAACCAATCCCAGGAGCATGGAATTCATGGCTGTTCCAAGGGAATTGGTAATCACTTGCATTTCCTATTTTTAAAGGAATGTCATTATCAATCATCTTATCAGTTTCCTCCTCTGATACCTCTGCTGGGCACCCATTGCTGTGGGAGAGCCACAGATTCTCCATTTTCTGTCCAACCCAACCTGGCCTGTGCCACTCTGGTTTGAATTTTATGGCTGCTGGAAACTCAAGGTCCTCCCCAGAAGTTCCAGGCTTTGCCCAGTTTTCTGCTTCACCCACAAAATCCAAAGAAACACCAACCAAATGTGTGTAACTATTCTCTAAATTTAACTGTTTCATTTGGGGATTCCAACTTCTTTCCTGAGCTGAAAAAGATGTTTAATCTTCCAAGTTTCTTTTATATTTCACAAAAACACTAGTAAGTTGCCACCTCTTCAAAGTGACTTCCTTCACTTTAGTCTTCTTGCAATTCAGCTGATAAAAAAATGAGCATTAATCCAGAATTGCTGGGGATCTGATAACCCTAAACCTTCAGCAAAACAAACCTTGTTCAATATAAAGCCATTTAAAATAAAAACTATTCCTTCCAGCATCCTGAAGCAGCTCTGCCATGCAGATCTCATGCTGAGACTGGTGCCTGCCCTGCTCTCATCCAGAATTGATCACTGCAGAGCTTTGGGCATTCCCATCTCTAAACACACACTCAGACCTTGAGCTGCTTGCAATTTGGCAGCCACTGTTTCCAGCCCTACTGAAAAATTTACAGGTTTTCTTCAGTCTAATTTTAAAAAATAGTTCAACAGAACACTGATTTTTAAAATATAGTTATCAGAAACGGGCTGCAGTGCTGTGATCCTGTTATTTGAAATTTTTGGTTGACCTCAAGGTAAAATCAAACCATAACCCACTGTGTGGATAATTCACCCATAACACATTTCATTCAACCTAATTTTGTATCATTTAGAACCCAAACCCATTGATTTTCAGGAAATCATTTGGCATTAATTACAAAGTTCCAGCCATACAACAAAGGATTTCCTAAATACCTTGTCAGCACATGCCCCTAAACCCAGAATTTCCAACTGCAGAAAGAGACTGAGCACTCTTTAATGGGAATTCTTCCACTACAGTGGAGTGCATTATACTGCAGCAGGACAAAGAATGTTGTGGCTGAGTGAGAGCTCCAAGGAATTCTGCACACACTGGAGGAACTGCACTCAGCCTCCCTGGCCCTTGTAGGATGTGGTTTTTCCCAGCAAGGCTGGAATGAGGCTCATGCTCAGACAACAAAGAAGCCTTTGCTTGTTCACTTAAGCTCAGAACACATCTCTCAAACCAAAGCTGAGTCTGTTTGGCCTTTCAAGTGCAAACCTATGATTTTCTTGTTTGATTTGGCATTAGGGAGAACCAGAATCCAGCTGCTCCTGGTGTTTATTTATTCTGTGATCCTTCACTTTGTTTCTTGGCCTCACAGAGCAGTCCCAAAGAGGAGCACACAGGACAGGGCAGTGACAGTGACTGGCAGCACTCAGTGGCACAGACCCCCAGAAAGAATTGGGTTACCCAATAATAAATCTTTTTTCAGCAAGCAGAAAGCCTAGAAAAATACTTTTCTATATTTATTGGCTTTATTTTCCTTTTCCTTTCCTTTTTCTTTTCAGCTCTGCAGTGCCTGCTCTAATGGAACATCATCCCTGTCAGACAAGTCAGAAGGAAGGAAGTGTTGAGGTGGGCAATTACACAGCACTGCAACAGGATGCTGCTTTCACCACCTCCTGAAAAACACAAATACTTTCAGATTTATTTAACTGCAGCTACTTCCAAATACTATTTTTACAAGGGGCTTACAAATTTTTGCCTAAAGTTACACGAAGCTTGAATATTCCAAATAGTGCTGTCCTCAGTATCCAGGAAGAGTTTATGTTGTGTCATAAATTCATGTTCAAAACTGAAAGCTAATAACGTAGCACAGGCTTGGAAAAAGTTTCCAGTTCCACTCTGTGCTGAAGTGGGAGAAATAATTACATTGAAGAAGGCAATGGGATGAGAAAGGTGAGACAGTGCAAGCAGCGAGGCATACACAGCTATACTGTAAAATAATAACATAATTAAACAATCCTTATCTTTCCACCTGTTTTCTGCAATAACCTGCCTTATTTAAAGCAGTATTAAAAAGTTTGTACTAAAAGTTTTTATTTTCTGCAATAACCTGCATTATTTAAAGCAGTGCTCCACCTCTTACCTGTGCAAGGTCACTCAAAGAAGTCAAATGGGACGGAGAGAAGTTCAAAGGTAAACAGAGAGAAAAGATATTTTGTGCCTATTTAGTGTTTTGAAGATGACATAAAAGTCTATTTTTTTGTGCATACTTAGTGTTTTGAACACGACATAAAAAACTATTTTAGTGGGTTTTTTATTTTAGTAAAGTAAGTATTTAGTGTTTCGAAGATGACAAAAATCTATTTTGTGCATATTTAGTGTTTGGAAGATGACATAGAAATCTATTTTGTGCATGTTTAGTGTTTGGAAGATGACACAAAAATCTGTTTTGTGCATGTTTAGTGCTTGGAAGATGACACAAAAATCTGTGTTGTGATGTTTAGTGTTTGGAAAATGACACAAAAATCTGTTTTGTGCGGGTTTAGTGTTTGGAAGATGACACAAAAATCTGTTTTGTGCATGTTTAGTGTTTGGAAGATGACACAAAAATCTGTGTTGTGATGTTTAGCGTTTGGAAGATGACACAAAAATCTGTTTTGTGCATGTTTAGGGTTTGGAAGATGCCATAAAGCCAGGCCAGGCCTGAAGCTGGTCCTACCTGCAGGTCCCTGACGTTTGGGAAGGGGATCCCGATGGTCACCACGGCCCTGGCGTTCTCATCACAGAAATCCAGCCCCTCACTGACCTTCCCTCTGCACACAGCAATCAGCAGAGCCCCATCTGCAAGAGCACAGCAACACTCAGCATGCCAGGGAGCAGCTGGCATCACAGAAACTTGCACCAAAACCTTTTAAAGGACTAAAGTTAATATAATATAATACTGGCTGGAAAGGGTGAGTGGCTGTAAAAACAGGGACTCATTAGAGGGATGAAATTAACTCCACTTTGATCAATAACATTCTGATTTTGACCACCAAACAGCAAAATATTTTACACTATATAATACAGGAGTAATTAATTATGTATCTACAGCAGAATGTTGAATGTTAAACCTTGAATTTTACTTTAAGAGTCTGCACCAACTCTTTTGAATGGTGAAAAATGTACCTTTTTCTCCTTTACACTTGATTGCATCATAGTAGATTTTCAGCAGCTCATCAAAGTCACTTTTGGCCCCTCCCTGGGGCTCTGCAATGACAGTTTTAACATCCTCCAGGTTCCTCCACAAGCCTGTGTGCATCCAACGGTCCTTTAACTTGTCCAGCATCTGAAAACCAACACAAAAATCCATGAGCTGCTCAAATAAAGCACACAAAGACATTTCTTTCAGTGAAGTTTCATGATTCAGTTTTGTATTTGTAAATGCAAGTTTTCCTACCATGCACAGAACCTCAGCTGTGCAGCAATTGGGAAATGGAGGGGCACTTATTTTGCTAACTAGAAATAATGCAGATTCTTGAGTTGCCAAAGCAAAACTCTAAATCTATGAGAGTGGCCATTAAAGAGCATTTTGTGCTATTCCTCAAAGTAATGTCACCCAAAAAAATGGAAGTTATCTGATTTTTCGATTACTAAGTAAGATTAGAAATAAATTTCAAATTAATGTGAAACAAGCCTTTATATCTTAAACTTCCAGAACTTTTCAATATTTGAAAATTTACATAGAGAAGTTGGGGGGGAGAATATTGATGTAGGATTTATCAGCCTCCTCAGGTTCTTGGACAGCCCCTCAGCTTTACTACACCTCCCAAACTCTGAACTGTGCACATTTCACTCCAAGTCAGAACATGTTCAAATAAACTTGTCCTGCTTTTAATGCAAATTCTGAAAATGCTGCATTACAGAAATCAGAGTTTAAAATTAGCACAGAACCTGAAGTCGGTTGGGTGGGGGTGATTTAGCACATTCATCAACTTCTACATTGAATTTTATCAAGTCAGGGAGCCAAAAAGTCCTTCCTTGAGCTGCACAGAGCTGCCCTTGAGAGAGGGGCAGGGCAAGGAACACACCCAGAGTGCACCAAGGAGCTCTGGGTCAGTGGGCAGAATGCAATCCTTTAGTTAGAACTCAATCCTTTACTTAGAACTCAATCCTTTAGTTAGAACTCAATCCTTTATTGCACCCTCCTGCTGCTCAGTGTTTTCAGTGTGTTACAGACTCTGTGCAGTTCATAGGTGAGATTTAAACTCTCAGGTTCTGCAGGAAGGGCTGTGCTCTGTGTCTGCACTTCCCTCCTGAAGACTTTTCCACATTTTGCTCCAGGCTGCACAAACTTGCCCTGCTCCATCCCCTCACTGCAGCCCACTTGTTTCCAGTGCACCCCAGCCAGGATCCCAGGATCCTGAATGGGTGATTGTTACAAAATTAATCTGTCCCCTGTCCAAATCCACAGTTTCAGTGCTACAGTGAAGCAGAACTAATGACAACTAATTGTTGTCACATTGGAGAATTTATAGGAAACTGGTGACAAGGCCCTTTGCATTTTTCATGTCCTCAGCATTAAAGATCTGAACTCATTCTCTGGCACGAAGAATTTGGATGGGTTCCTCACAAGAGGGAACAAATGCTGTTATTTCACATTTTCCTTGGTTTGTCCCAGCCTCTGCTCAGGGAATTACTCTTGCTTTACTACTGATGTGACACCATTAGCAAGCAAGCACAGAGAGAGTAAGTGATGAGTAGTAGGAGCAGCTGAGCAGCTGTAGCTGCAGAATAAATCATCTCTGCTAAATGTGTCTGTCCTGCTGTCTGTCCCTTCCCTCCCAGCTGCCATTTCCTGGCAGGACCTGTCTGTAATCTCTTTTTCTATAAAGGCTGTACCCTGTGACTGAGCAATGAGTGTCCATCTTGCCAGCTCAGCCTCAGTTCTTGGATGTGCTGTGGAGATAATTCTGGGAAGGCAGAGAATCAAACACATTACAGCTCTCAGTGCATCCATCTGGGATCTGCCAGGGAGGGGAACACCATCAACTTCCAGATTTCACTGCTGCTCCTGCTGCTGGGGCTCCTGGCACTGCCAGCCATGCCAAGGGCAGCCCAGGGAGAGAACACTTGGGCAGGGCTCAATTTCACTTTTACACTCATGAAACCACCCAGCCTTTGACTCCCAAGGTCACTCAGCCCTGATTTTCTCCTCTCCATGGGATTTCCCCCAACACACCCCTAGGAAAGGTTCTTCCTCAAAAAAATTCCTTAATCCCTCAATGCCACTGCATTTCCCTCATATTTGAAGGAAGCAAAATTTATATTCAGAACTGTAAAGATGGCAGGAGAAAACCTTTATCCAAATCTTAAGAAAATATCTTTTCTCTTTGTGGGCTCCCCAGTCCCTCCAGGCAAGTCTCCCTTGGACCAAGGTTCAGCTTTCTTGTTCCACCACCACAACAAAAATCTGTGATTTTGATGGAAAGATGGGAATTATTTATGAAATCTTGGGCAAGAATGGAACAATTCATTTAATTCACACAACAGCTATTACCTCTTCCATTAATGGAGTTTGCTAGATATGGAAACTTTCCTTGTATCCACAAAAACACAGGACCCATGGCCTGGACACACACTAAAACAACAAGAATTATGGAGCTGACTGAATACAAATAAATAAAATATAGAACACACACATGCCTCAGAAGAGCCAGGAACCAAGTGCGGGTTTCTCATAAAAAATTATTTCACTTTGGGTTGGAAAAGTGCAAATGGGAGCAAGCTCTGATGCCAGGAATCACAGGAAGGAACCATTAATGCCCCCAGCCAGTCACTCCTCCCTCCCAGGGGAATAATAGTTCCTGCACTGGAAGGCAGCCTGGGTATATTTTATTAAATCCCTTAAAAATGGATTCTCAAATGCTTTATTAACAAATGGTCTTCCTCCAAGAGAGCAGAAAATCTTGTTAGAAAGAATCTGTCATCTCCCCATGCACTGAGGGATGTTTACTGGGCTAGCTTTTCCCTTTTATTCCTGTCTGCAATTTAAAGACACCTGTCAGCTGTGATCCAGAAAAACCTGGGGCTCAGGGTGCAGCTCTCCCACCAGCATTCCCTGCTGAGCAGTTTCTGGAATGTTCTGGAAGTTTGGGGATGGGGGGAGCTGTTTCTCCTTCCCTCCAAGGCCAAACCCTCCCGTGTGTGCCCACAAAGGAGCAGCTTTGCCCTTTTCCATTTGCTGCTTTGTTTTATACAGCGCCAAAAATCACATTAGGAGGCTCCCAGGTCATGAAGCAAACCCAGAGCTTTGTTTAATGGATTTCACCCTAAGGCAAGTGGGTTGGAATTTCCACCCTTGGATCAAACTTGGAGTTAACTCCAGGTTGCTGGGGCTGTGCTTTCCTGCAGGATCCATCACCAGGAGTAGAAAATAGCTGAGAAAAGAGGAGTCTAACAGAAAAATTCTGGCTTATTTAACTCTTTTCTTGCTATTTTCTTTACATAAAATATTCTTTAAATATTTTAGCATTGATTCATGTCATGAATGGATCACACCTTGTCAGCAGAGGAAAAAAGGTATCACAGAAATAATCAAAAGTGCAACAAAACACCCAAAAATATCCAAGGATGCTCCAGAGCAGTGCAGGCCAAAAAGGAAAATGACCTAAGAAGGACCTGACAGCAGAATAAACCAGCTCTGGCTTTACTGGGTAGTTTAACAACTCCAACTATTTCAAAATAATTATCATTGCAATTGCATTGTGTCCTTGTGCACCTGTAAAACTACAAGCTCATTTCCCCACATTTATACAATAACTGGAGAAAAGTTATTTCAAGGTGAGCAGAACTTCCACAAACATCTTGTAACCCTTCTTAAAAATCTGCCATTTTACCCCAAAATAACCCCACTCCTTCAAAAATCTGCCATTGTACCCTAAAATAACCCCACTCCTTCAAAAATCTGCCATTGTACCCTAAAATTACCCCACTCCTTCAAACTTTGCTTTTTTTGAGCTTGGCTCTACGTAGTGATATAAAGTTGCACTTTTCATTGTTATTCAGATATTCAGGTAGTTGGAGGGGAAAGGGAAGAGCCATTAGGTTTTTGTTAATAAAAATCCCAGTATTGGCAGCAGTGTCAGTGCAAAAAGTCTGAGCTCCCCGAGGGAGCAGCATTGATCTAAAAGCCTTTTCCCTGTGCTTGCTCCCAGGGTTTTCTCTGTGAATAAGCACTGCTTCAAATCCAAGTGTGTCTCCAGTGGGCTGGAAATGTGTTTGAAGGGTCAGACACAAGTTCTACAGGCAGGCAGGCAGCACAAAACTCCAGAGATGCCAACAGGAACTGGGCACCAGGAGCTGGCTTGGGGCTGGGCACTGTTATATTCATATTGTTGTATATCATATTTCCAGAGCCTCACACCTTCTGGCTGGTTTTGTCACAGCAGATCTTCACAGCAGTGGTGTTGTTGCTTCTCACTCAGGGCTCCTCTCCCAGGCTCTCCCTGACCACACTGCCCCCTTTTATCTCAGTTCCCTCCATGGGCTACAGCTGCTGCCCAATCAAGGACATCACAGCTGCAGCCCATTTACAATAACTAGAATCTGGGCAGGGTCACTAATACAATACAGAGATCTTTCACTGCCATACATATATTTACAATACATATATTTACTCAGGCCCCTACAGGGCACCAGGATTGAGCTGGGCACCAAGAGAACTTCTGGGAGAACAAGGGGGCTCTGGGCTGATGGGAATGAAAGGGGGGACTGGGACACAAAGGGGGGACTGGCACTGAGATGGAGCCCCTGGCACCCCAAAGGGAGCCCCTGGCACCAAACAGGGCTCTCAACCCCCCACCAACATGGAGAGTGCCCCAGTGCTGCTCTAACCATTGCTCTGCAGTGTTTGTATCTGGCCAAAACAATAACAGGTAGCACAACCAAAGAGGATTTTTGTTTGTTTGTTTTAAAACTCTTAAATTCAGAAACATTGTCAAGAAGAAATGCACTTCCCTTGCTTTGCTACAAAATGTTTCCCACCATTTGGGCTGCCTGCAAAAAATCCAACCCCAGGTTGTCTTGTATCATGGAACAACTCAGCCTCCACCTGCATCAGCTGCATCCTCTCTGCCTTTCAGTGAAAATAAATATAAAAATCTTTTAAAAATCCATCCATTCTGACAGGTCCTTCTGTAGGTGGAGGCCCATTGTATTTTCCACGGGAGCTGCTCCCAGGCCCAGGTGTTTTTCTCATGGCTGATTCCAGGGGCATTGAATTCCCTCTCAAACCTTTCTCTGATTCCAGAGCCATTGAATTCCCTCTCAAACCTTTCCCTGATTCCAGAGCCATTGAATTCCCTCTCAAACCTTTCTCTGATTCCAGAGGAACTGAATTCCCTCTCAAACCTTTCTCTGATTCCAGAGCCATTGAATTCCCTCTCAAACCTTTCTCTGATTCCAGAGCCATTGAATTCCCCCTCAAACCTTTCTCTGATTCCAGAGCCATTGAATTCCCTCTCAAACCTTTCTCTGATTCCAGGGGAATTGAATTCCCTCCAAACCTTGCAGGAGCAGCTCTGCTGAGTCAGCTGCTTGCCCCCAGCTGGAAGTTTTAGTTCCAATCCCAGGAGAATCAGCTGGATCAATGTTCTACTTCCATTATGAAAGGATGGAACTGTCCCTATATTAGTGATAATCCTAAAACATATTCAGACATTAAATCAGGGCATTGCTTGACCAAAGTGGCCTTAAATTCCTGTTATTTCAAAGAGTGGGGAGTGGATCTGGCCAGGCTTCACCCACTTTTTTTGGTATTACAGGTTCCTATTAAATAATTCCTTCAATGATTAAGATGGTTTGGAAAAGTAGAGAATTAGCAGAAGTTATTTGAGAGTTCTTGAACTAAAAACTTTGCCAAAACTTGGTACCAATAACCCAGAATCCTACAGGCAACTGAACTCCAGGAATACTGGAACCCTTCACTTTGGGGAAAAAAAGAAGGATTTACAAAGAGTTTATCAATGTGGGGGCACAGGAACACTAATTTATTCCATTTTCACCTTCAGTTAAAAACAAACAAACCAACCCCAAAACAAAACCAACAACAGCAACAACAACAAAAAAAGGGCCCTTGAGGTGAAAAGTGAACAGAAAGGAAACAGGAATGAAATGGGAACAAAAGATGGAAGGGACAAGAACAAACTGCCTGGTGTGAAAGGAAAATTGAGTTTCCTTCCAAAAATAAGAGGGAAAATATTTGGGCTAACTATCCAACAAACCCTAATGTCCATTATCCCACTCTCTGAAATCACTTTTTAATAGTTCTGGGGTGCTGTTCCAAATAGCACCATGAAAAGCACAATGTCCCTCCACAAGAGCAAAAGGGATGAAAAGCAAGCAAAGAAACCCAACCCCATTTATCAAAATCACCAAAATGATTCCACACTTTGGGAAGGACTAGAAGAATATTCATTCATCTCTGGGCCACAAGCCATTTACCCAACTGGCAGAAATAATTTACATTTCACCTTTTCTTCTTCTTAATCACCCCACTCACTTTTCCAAAGGTCATTTTAATCATATTTTTCACAGAAAAAAGAGGAAAGCCTCAGTTTTGCTCAACACCCAGACATTTGCACTGCTCTGGGCTGGGGCTCCAGCAGCCAAGAATAACTGAGGCCATTGAATTATTTAAAGCAGTTGTTTGCACTCAATTAGATTTTCATGAAAGGTTAAGCAAGAAACTGATTCACAGCCCCTCCCCATGTTTATGGGAGGGTTTTAACACAGGAAAAGTCATTTGAATGACTGAGCCAATGCAAAATATAAACTTTTTTCACTTAAAAAAAAAGGTATTTTAAACTTCAAATTTCATTCTCTCAGCTTCTAATTCTAACAGATTTAATTTCAAGAGGATGGGAAAATATCCGTGCCAAAATATTTCATTTTTGAAATAAAATTTAATTTTAAAATAGAGCTTTAAACTCCCACTGTTAATAGGAAACTGGAGAGAAATATTAAACATCCATATGAATACACATGCACAGGGTAATAAAATAACCCAAAATAAATTGATTTAATGCAGCATTTTAATGGAAACAGGCCACACAAGGATGTTATTCTTATCAAGGACAGGCTCCAGCTGCTTTCTCCTGCTCATTTCCCATTTACTGCACCAGGGGCATCACCAGCAAGGTTCTGAAGCTGCCTGGTTCCCTCAGTGCTGATTCCAGGTGAATTCCTGCCTGATTTCCCTTCCCAAAGAGCCACAGAGCCTCTGGAATGAAATGCTCCATAAGAGCAAAATAGAAAATACTAAAAAAAAATTAAATTATTAATTCAAGGGGCTGTGCAGGGGCCTGGAGCCATGTCACACATTTATTCTGATATTTTCCATTTCTCCCAGAGTTCTGAAGGAAGATCACAGAGACTGAGTTGTGCTAACAGGTGCTCAGGGAGTCCTCAGCACTGCTGGGAAAAGCTGCCCTGGACTGGAACTCTCCAGCACTGTGCTATTTCAGATTTGTCTCCTCATCTCTCTGTTTCTTCACAGCAGAAAATGAGTTTGAAGGTTAAAACTTTAAACCATGGAGGTGGGATTTTCAAGAATTTCCCTGGAAATGGTGTCTTTCTAAACTGATAAAAATTGCACTTATTTTCTCCAGGAGAATTTTAAATAAAGTCAAATATTTAGGACCCAGAATGGTGTTGAGATGCCCACAGATGGTGGGAAATGTGGGGTAAAATCTGTGCTCATCCACACAGACACTGCAGGGGAAATTTAAAAAAGGAAAAATTAAAGGGATAAAGCTTTATCTCAAGCAAACCCTGAGCAGGGTGAAAATCTCTGATCACCATGTGCACACCCCAGCACAATAAAAGGTGAATAATTCATCAGCATTTTCCAAGGCACAGTGTGCATCACTCAGCTCGGGGACAGCACGGGGACTGCACTGCCACAATTTCTCTGTGGGGACAATGACAAAGTGTGCTCAGCAGCAGCAACCTGGAGCACTGAAGTGTGTTCCATGTGCCATAAATCAACCCTGCAGCCACAGGATGTCTCTCTGGTCCCAACATACCATCAATTTTTCAATAAGCCCCTTAAATAATGGAAAACGTGAACGGCGACAACAGTAATGAAAAATGAAATGTTTTGCACGCCAAAGACTTCACAAAAACACTGTTAATATCTTGCTTCTGCAGCTAAAGAAGCTTTTTTATAGAAATTTTCTCCCCAAAACCCAACATGATTGCCCCCCAAAGAAGCTGGAGAGTTTTTGTTCAGGCTTTGAGCTCTGTGGCAGCTGGTGAGGAACAACCTGCTTCAAACCAGGCTTTCTTTTGTGGTTTTAAAATTAACCAAGACAAGGAGTTCTGTGTTCCAGGAACTGCTTGTACATCCACCCTAGGCTATCATTACACCTTCCCATCCCAGGGAGGGAAAACCCTTCATGCAATGAGAAAACAAAATGATTTTAAAAAGGAATGGTTTAAATCCTGGTCTGGAATAAAAAGCAAAATGATGAACTGGCCATGGATGAAGTCAGAATCTCCACTGCTGCTCTTCCCCAGCCAGAAAAGCCAAGCTCAGTCATCTCTGACCTCTTGGTTTTTTCAGAATAAAGGGGAAAAACAATCCAAGGCAGCCCCTGGGATTATCACTCACTGGGAGCCTGCCCAGGGTGCCAGCTCTGAGCTGCCTCTGCTCCCTTCCCCAAGCCCAGGGTCCCAACAGGAAACACTTCATGTCCTCCACCACATGAATGAGACAATTCTAAATAAATCAATCAATTAATACATAAATAACCTAAGTATTTATTCCAGGTTCCCATCTCAATCCCTTCTCCCTCCTTCCCTTCTATCCCCCTAAAAAAAAATATACAAAGAAAGAAATAACAGACTTTTCTGATTCTTAGGAAAATAATTTCTCACCTCATGATCCAAAATTGGAAGTAAAAGCTGAAATTGAAGTTTTTACTGCAGTACATTGCAAGCTATTTGTTTGGAAATATTTTTGCTAAAAGTTAGTCCATTACTGAGCTGTAAAATGAGTCAAAGTGCAATGAATACTCTTTGGAATTCATCACTCACTAATTAAATGTTCTCACACAGGAGCTTGCCTGCCCTATCAGAAGGTAAAACTGAGGCATGATTTTTCTCTTTTCTAAGATAGGAGTTGTTGGCTCCCAGACCTCCCAATGATGTCAAATTTCTCTGAATTTAAAACAGCCCAAGAACTCCTGTCAATACATTTCATATTCAGCTTCTTGTATGAGCTGTTTCACTGCTGATGCAGAACATGCTCCTGAATAAATCCTCTCCAGTTATTTCCTCTCATATCTGGTGGCTTTCACACATGAAGGAGTCACATCAGGCACTGAATCTTTCCCAGACATGGCAAAGGGACCATGAACTCTGCAGGCTGCAAAGGTTCAGAACATCAATGTCAGAATAAGCTGGGCAGGACACACCTTCCCAAGAATGATGTTGTTTGTGGATATTATTCCCTGTTCACAGCTGCTCTCCCTCCCTTTCATTAAAACCTCCTGAGGAAAAGGACATCTTCACTCTGTTATTTACTGTTAGGAATCCATCATTCACAGAGTACAAACTTCCTGACTGTGAAAACTCATTTTCAATGCAGTTCCTACATAAATAGGAGGAAAAATATGCAAGCAGCAAGTGTTAATTACAAGGGAAATTGGAGCACGTGTTAACGAGCTACAACAATTCAGCTTGCAGCACTTTGACAGTCAGACTCAGAAGTGAGAAACAATAAGAGATTTTTCGTTTATTTTCCTGATGCTGGCTGCTCAGGGTATTTAAATTAACAGTGCAATAAAATATTAAAGTGCCCAAGTCTCAGGGTGTGAAATTCACAGGCCAAACACTCATCTGCCAGCATGGCAGATAATTTTTTTAGACATAATATCCAATAATCTGCCACGACTGTCGCTGCGGATTGGACTCATGCGCCGAGCAGCACGAGGAGCTGCTCTGTGTAAAAAGCAAATGCCACAGGGCACCTGAATTATTGCACAGCCCTTGCTGGTCAGCACTGCAAGGCAAGGACTGAAGGCAGCCATGAGCAGGGTGTTTGTGCATTTGCTGCAGCTGCAATTCAAAGAGAGCCAAGGCACAGGTGGGGATCTCCCCTGGGCTGAGAGAAGGTTCCAGAACAAGGAGGGACACAGGGAAAGGGCTCAGGGCAGGGACAGCACAGAGCTGCAGCCCCAGTGCAGCTGCTGGGGCTCTGCACAGCACCAGGAGCCACCACAGGGCATTGCTTTCATGTCACCTCACCCACAGGTGCAGTCACCCAGAATATCCACCTGAGTGAATATCCACCTCTCCAGCTCCTTGGTTAACTCACACACACACAGCCAGCTAAGGATGCTGCAAACTCACACCACAGCTTCAGGACATCAGCCACAGTGAAAACAATCAGCATTTCCAGAGGAGGATCTTTAGAGATTCTCCAATTACAGTCAACCACTGGAAAATGTATTTTAAAAAAACCCAGAAACAAGAAAATGTTTCATCCCAGAGACTGAAAATAAAAAGGGATAATCTTGGAATGTGCAACATCATCCCTTCCCTTGAGCTGTCTCTGACACTTGTCTGACCTCCTGAGGAGACACCACAGTTCACAAAGCCACCTGGAAACTAACTAGGAAAAAAAGAATAAAAAGGATAAAAAATTTTCCTTTGCTCAGGAGCTCACAGAGCAGCACAGGAACAGTCCCAGGGAAGGGGGAAGAACCCCCACAGGCTCCCAGGTCAGCTCCTCTCAGGTCCCAAAGCATCTCTAACATTTGGATTGCCTCTAATTCCCCAGAAATCAGGAAATCCCCCCATAACTGGGCTGTACATCCATGATCCTGTCACACTATTGAAGAAGGAAATCACATTTTGCAATTATCCAGATTATCAGTTACCATCTCCAAAGAGAAAATTTTATCTTGGCCTGCTGTTGGTAACCAAGTGGGGAAAAAATAACCACAAAAACAACAAAACTCAGACAACTCAAGGTCAAAAAATTCTAAATGAAAACCTTCTAATAAATCATTAGAGTTAATGATAACTTTAATGAGCCAACACCTCCGTTACTCCTCTGCAGAGCCCAGCATTATTCTGGCTCTGAGTTTGCTGCAGTTCCACAAGAGATGATCCTGCCAGGGTGGGAACTGCCAGCTCCAGCTGCAAATTTCATTTGGCACAGCTGGATTGAACTGATGACACTAAAGATAAATATTTAACACCTTGTTAGACAAAAACTCTCATTGCAGTTATTTTTGTGTGGAGTTTATCATTCCTTCTGCTCCTGTTTTTCTCTATTTGAAGCAATTTCTCACCAGTGCCCAAAGCAGAGCAGTTGGGAGGGAATGGTTAAAATCTTCCCCCTCACACAGGGATTTTTACAGACATTTCTATGCACAAGTCAATGGGAAAAGCAAAGTGTAGACTTCAGGAATCACATGGAGATTTACAGAGCTCTTGGAGCTCTCAGATAATTGTATTTCTGGATGACTGTGAGAGCCTCAATACCCAGACAGTTTATATGACTGATATTGAAATGATGGAAAATAGAGAATTAAACTGAAAGCAGATACTGCATATGATTAATGGGAACAAAACCCCCCATAAAATATAAAGAAGCTGAGATAAAGTTCAAAAGGAAAACTTCCACTGCAGGGGAAGAGTAAAAAACAAGCAATGAAGAAATAATATGGACAAGTAAAATGAAATTCTATCTACATTTATTAGGTGCAAATGTTGAAATGAATAATTTGGGAGCCATTAGAATTCAGCTTTTTTTAGAGCTCATTTTCCCCAAACCATGGCCCACAGACAGAAATCACTTCCCTGAGATTTCCAGCACAGGAAGGACAAAGGACACTGCAAGAGTTTTTCCTTCTAAAGAGGAATGAAAGCCCAAAGGGTCCCTGTGGTGTCAGAGCCCCAAAAGAACTGCTGGAATTTGCAGGGCCCTGCTCAGCCCAGAGTGCCAGGACAAACCCAGGGGTCCCCAGGGGTTGTTCAGTGACTCCTCCCTCACCCTGCTCTGCTTTAGGCTCAGGTTTGAGGCAGGAGGGTGCCAGGGGCCCATCCCTAAAGCCTCTCCAGCCTTGGGGTCTCTCTGTGCCACAGCTCCCTGGCTCACACAAAGAGGCTCCTGGAGCAAGAGAGAACCTCTCCCTTGGGAGCAGAAAGCAAATGCTGGCCAGAAAGTGAGCATCATTATTAATTTACAATTATTTTGTAACTCACTCCTGAAATGCCAAACCTGTTCACAGGCAGCTTCCTTCCATGCCAGGGATGCTGGGCAACATCTAAAACATCTAAAATTGGGTGACACCTTGAAACATTCTTGTTTCCTGCAGCATTTTAAGGCTGTAACTGTGTCAGTTACATTCTCTAACACTAAAATTATGCAGAAAGTTAATGCTGATGTAACTTGAAAGAATAAATTTCTGTCATAAATGACACAAACAGATCCTTACACCCAGCAAATATTTACACACAGGAGTAAATCTCTTCTTCAAAGCCCTCCTACAGCTGTCAACAGGAGCATCAAGGAGATTATTACTCCTGATGAAGCATTTATCCCTGCATATAACAGAAATACCCAACAGAAAAAGTTCAGCATTTTTATGGAATTTAGATAATTCCTCAGAGCCCCATCTGTGGTGCAAAGAACTATTTTCCTATTTAATTTCAAGTTCACCTTTTAACTGCACAAACCTAATGGTTTCCAATTATTCCTCTGTACATAATACAAGCAAAAAGAGGCTGTGGAATGTTTCTCTCTTATCTGGATATTGTCATTTTACTGTCTCAAACTTCTAAAAACAAGCTTTTGGCTGGGGAGGAAACCAGCCAGCATCAGACCTAGTGGGGAAACCCTGCACTTGCTCAATGTCTGTGGCTCTTACATAGTTCCAGATGTTCAGAACATTAATAATGCACTAACTCAAAACCTCTTTTTGAAACTTTAGAATGTGCAAATTGCATTAAAACCTCTTTGCCCTCATTAATGGTATTGTTACAATCCCAGTACTCTGGAAAATGTTTTTTGGCATTTGTTTAACTTTGTGATATTGCCATTTACTCATTTTAACAGCCAGTGTTCAAATCTTAATGCTTTTAATAGGCTGGGCTAAACAGACTACCATCCTTTGGAAATTTATTGAAGTAATTTATTAAATAAGTAAAAGTTGTCTGAAAGCAGCATTGCTTTGTTTTATTGATGGCAGGAAAAATGGGTTTCTTATAATTTATTTACAAACCCACGTTTCAGGAAAGTTTTAGAAACGAAAATATTGTCTGTTCAGAGTTCTATTCATTACTGAAACAAGAATTTCTACCAATCTCAGGTATCTCAATAAGAAAAGGCTCTGTGTGAAATGAAGAAGAGCCAGACATTGAGAATTAATCATGAAATGAAATCCCTCCCTCAGCCTGCCCTACCTGAGGGTGCCACATCCACCTCAGGCCAGGTTAAATCCACGTGGACACAGCCAGAGGTTAAACTGAGCTGATTCCAAATCCTTGCCCTGAACCTGAACATTCTCAGCCTGTTGAAATGAAAGCAGCCCCATGCTGCTCAGAGTTAATTAATATTGTTAATTCCTGCCTGTCTGGAGCTGTGGGAGGGTGCCAAGAAAGCTTTGTCAGCACAAGGGCAAACAACACCTGCAGAGAGGGCTGGGCAGGTTTGGAGGATCCCTGACACAGGGACAGGAGCTCCAGCCCAAAGGGATTTGCTGTCACCCAATCCTGCTGCTCCCCCTCCAGAAAACATCACAAAACATCTTCCCAGAGAGCAGGGAAATGGGGTGAGACTGACAGAGCTTCAGCTCTCAACCTGCAGCTCCTGAAGTCATGAGACAAACAAAAACTGAGCATTTTTATTTACATTTTATAAACTGGGAAATGCAGTGTTTATTTTTGCAAGTGGCAAAAGTTGCTGTGTGTCATCACTACAACCTTACCCCAAAATTCTCAAGGTAAGCAGCCAGTGCAGGGCAGCATGAATCATTTATATGCTAATTTATGCTAATTGTGCCATTATTCCATGATCATAGTTTGGGTTGCAAGGAACCTTTGAATGGGATCCAGTCCAACCTCCCTGCAAGGAGCTCAGGTTTTCAAGCAGAGAATTGTTATCAGTTCCTAAGTTTTCCTGTTGAAAACACTCATTCCAACCCTTTCCAACTCCATTTGTACAAATCCTGCTTCCAAGTGATGCCTCCTCAATTAGCAGATCCAAATTAACCAACAGTGCCTCAGAGAACACAACAAACCAGGGCAACATTAACATCATCATCCAAAGCTTCTTTTGTTTAAAAAAACCCCACTAAGAAAGGTCAGTTAATTCATCATGATGGATTAGCACTAAAATTTATAAGCATTAGCATTTTTCTCCTTGCTGGCAAGGCTGACTCTGATATGACACATATTGAATGAATCATCCAAGATGCAGGCACCAGGCAAGATATATCTTAATGCAGACAGGTTGGCAACATGAGCCCTAATGGGCCTTATCTTAATCTTGTTTAAAAGCATCTTAGATTTCTGGGCAATCTTTTCACCTTCTGATATTCTCTTTTATAGAGTGGTTTTTTGCTGGAGTTGCTACTGATTTTCACATAAATGCATTTTTGCTGCATAGTATCACCAGTTTTAGGAGCCTTAAAAATGATGGAGCTTTGGAATTTAGTGAATGCTAAGATAAAGCTGATTTTTTTAAAAAGTCAATGTGCCACAAGTCCAACAATGACATTAAAAATTTCCCTGTTGTTTGTGAATTTCCCCACATGAACCATCACAGCTGTTCATAGCAGACACCTATCAAATGTGGGCATGAACAGCTGATGGGCTCTTTGCCCATCCATAGATTTTCCTCCACTGCATTAATTCCATATATTTGCTATACATATATTTTAAACAGCCACTCTTCAATTAAAAATATATTTATTCAAATACCTGACTAAGATAAAGGGAGATTTCTATAGTATTGTTTTTTTTCTGCATTCACATTGCAGGTAGTAATTCCAAACTGAAATCCAATGTACACACCCAACTAAATTCCAGCTCCATCAAATTACCTGGACAGAAAGTACTTAAAATTCAAAACATTGTCCTCAGCCTTCCAGACAGGAAAAAAAAAACCCTTTATTTGTCACTTATTCCAAAGTTGAAGCTTCAATTCATAAAACAGATTGAGCCATCAAAAAATCTGCTTAAATCATAATAATGAGGTCCATGGCCATGTGGATTAATCAGATCTTGACAGCCTTGAAAAATTCCTTTGAAGGCTGCAGCTTTCTAAAGAGAGGCAGCAATTTCCTGTGAAAATCACTTTTGAAATGCAAATATTCTTTATGATGATGAAAGAAAGAATACTTTGTTTTCCCTGTATTAATGTGCTTACATTATTCTGTATTTCCAACATATTAATCTCAGCCTTAAAGGCAACCCAATCCCAAATAAAAGCAGTAGGAAGAAAAAGGGCATCCATAGAAAAATATTGGCAATGTGATTTTAAAATATCATCCTTCAATTGTCTGCAATTTCTATTTATCAATACCTTGCTGGGCTCAGGGAGTGTTGCTCCAAAGAACAGAACACTCAGTGTGTGCAGGGTGACCTTTCAGGGAGCCAGAAGGGCAGGGGGGGAAGGCTCCAGAGCTGGCCAGCAATTGTTTTCCTCCTTTATTAAATGTCATTACAAAGTCTCTGTGTACTTGCAATTCACATTACTATTCTCATAAAAACTTTCATAAATATTTGTCAGGACTAGATATGGAAGATCAACTCTCCAACATGACACACTTGGAAAGACAATGCTGGAAACTGAAAGATGCTCCAGTTAAATTCTTAAATAAATTGGAGATTTCTTGTAAGATCATTTCCTTTGCATGGAAGTGCAGGGTTTTGTGAGGTTAAATAAATTTATGGTCAGTAATCTGCTTTTTTCAGGGGGTTCCATTACCTGGTCTGATGTGGTCACCTAATGGTTACTGGCAGGAATTGCACTTAAAGACATCCAGGCAAGACACAACCCTCCCTCTGCAGCCTGCCAGTTAAATGATAAAAGATGAAGGGATTGTAAAAAAAGAATAAATAGCTTTTATTTCATTTTGGAAAATATTCTCTGCTTAGAAACCTTAGGGATGAGCAGAAATGTCTGAAAATCTATTTCCATCATGTTGGGGTTTTTAATCATTTGGTAGGATTTTTTAGAGGTCTTTGTTAAGATGATTCTTTAAAAATCATAAATAATCATTTAAAAATTAAAAAGTTACACCCTTTCAAGCAGTACAGGAAAAATGAATATGAGTTACATAATTATCTTGCAAGTTTATATTCCTGTTCCTGTTCCATAAACAACAGGAACAACAAATAGAGAAGAAAGCAGAACTACTGGGAGATCCAGATTAACCATAATTAGATAACTGTTGTCAGTGAAATTAGATATTACATAGTTTGAAATGGAGAAATTTGATTCCTTTCAGCCAATGTCAGTGAGCAATTCCCCTGATTAAAGAAAAATACACTCCAATCTCCAATGCAGTGAAATGGAACAAGAAACAAGGGAAGGAGAAATTACCTGGATGAATTCTGCATTCTAGTAGCACAGAAAGAACATGCAAAGACATTCCGGCTGCTGATTTATATAGAAAGTATCATTTCATGATGTGATTTTTAATTTTTTTCTTAATAAACAATTTCTAAATCTTCAGGGAAACAACACAAGGAAAATTTATGGATCTGGCTGGTTTTATGGTAATGTTAATTGAAATGATTGTCTGTGTTAATAGGTGCATCTGTTGAGAAAAACCAAATATGTTTGCTCATGAAAACAAACCTGAATGCCAAGAAATAACAATACAATCCCCCTGTGTTAATACATTTATTTGATAAATATTCCTGTATATTGATGTATAAACCACAGTGCAGAAAATCACACAGTGCATTTTCAAAGTGTGTGTGGTTTGAGGGGAAGAACAGCAATTGACATTTCCCTACCTTATAGGATGGCAAAAAGCACAAAATTCCTTGGCCAAGTGTCTGACAGACCGACAGCAGCAGGGCTCCCACCTCATCCTGGAACTCGAAGGTCTCGGTGTGCTGGAAGGTGGCACAGAGCTCCCGCCCGCTGGGGCCCGTGCCCACCGTGCCAACCCACACCTGGGGTACAGGGAACAAGGTTAATGTGCTGGAAGGTGACAAAGAGCTCCTGCCCACCGTGCCAACCCACACCTGGGGGCACAGGGACAGAGTTAATGTGCTGGACGGTGGCACAGAGCTCCCGCCCGCTGGGGCCCGTGCCCACCGTGCCAACCCAAACCTGGGGGCACAGGGAACAAGTGCTAAGTGTGGAAAAAATGTGCTGGAAGGTGGCACAGAGCTCCCGCCCGCTGGGACCTGTGCCCACCGTGCCAGCCCAAACCTGGGGGCACAGGGACAGGGTTAATCCTAAACCAGCCTGGGGAAAGCTCAAAATTTCATTATTGATCCTGCTAAGTGAGAGAGAAATGTGCTGGAAGGTGGCACAGAGCTCCCGCCCGCTGGGGCCCGTGCCCACCGTGCCAACCCACACCTGGGGGCACAGGGACAGGGTTAATCCTAAACCAGCCTGGAGAAACCACAGCAGGCTCAAGAATGGCATTTAAGTAAGAAAGAAACGTTGAGATATTTGTTAAATTCATTTTGGTACTTGAAGTGCAGTAATTGATATTGCTAACAGCCATCTCATACAGCACAAGCAACTTTTCCAGGGAAATTTGTCTAAAATTGCCTCTTAATTCATTTAAAAATGTCATTTTCCATTGCATTAAGCCAAGCAACAGCCTGGACCTCTCTTTTAACTGACAGAATGAGTCTGCCATCACTTTTATTTGGTTTTTGCACCATGGGCAGCATTAGATGGGAACAGCCAAGCCCAGCTTACCTGGGAGTTCCGGATAACGTGATTGGCCTCCAGCTGAATGGAAAACTTCACACCAAGCTCTGAGGAAAAGGAATCCATGGGAGAGAGAGTGCCTGATGTCAGAACAATTGTTCTGACTTCATTTAAGTCAGAAAAAGCCTAGGTAGGAGAAAGAAAAGCAGGAATTTAGAAGATCAATGCAATCTCTTCCAGATTTGACAGGTATTTGTTATCACTCAGATTATTTTATCTTTTCTTCACACTCAGCTCACCACAGCAGGGTTCAAGCACCAGAAGTTCAGCATGTGGACAAGGGTTTTCTGCCTTGAACTCTTTTTGTGCTTGGGCCTTGGGAAGAAGGAACTTTTATCTGCATCATCACGTTGGTCTTCAGTCACCCAGGTGTAAGTTTGTTGTAGAGCAACCCTGTAATCATCTGCAAACCTACACAGAGACAGAAATATCAGTAAAAACTACAATTAAGTAACCAAATTGTGAGCATTCAGCTGATAAATGTTAGGCCTGACCTGCTGTTCTCTTTGAAGAGACAGGAAAGGACCATGAACAGGCCTTTGAGCATGATCTGTGCTGCAGGGCTCACAACTGGCACCTCAATAATTTCCTCTCTCCCATGCATAGAAACTTTTTCTTCTTTTTCCAGAACAGCAGCAAGATGTTTCTGCAAGAGGCAAATTCCATATTAACAACATTCTAAGTGTCTTCTGAAAACCAGAGTTAATAGAGATACAAGACTGTCAGCTCACTTCATTTAAAATAAAGTCAGAGGGAAAGGGAACAACACTTTCAATTTTGAACAATGGTTTTAACATAACTAGCTTACACAGAAAGGAGGGATAAACTTGAAAATAAGGTAAAAACATTTCAACATTCAATAAAAATGCAGCTGGATAGAACAGGCAAAAATATCACTGGCTCAATGGTTCAATTTAAATAATTGTATGTGAGCAATTGTATCCTTCAAAACATTGCTTCTCCACAAATTCCAGTAGCTTGAGTGGGTTACTCCTGGTTTTCATCAGGAATCCTTTTCAGACAATTTTCAGTATTGCAGTAAATGAAAAACCTGTTTCCATTTAACTTCTGTGCATTTGGAGATGTTTAACACCACAATATTATGCATGGTGCTGCTCATTTATACAGCACACAGCATTACCTGTAAAATGGGGAAAGTAATGCCAGTTATTCCCATTTGGTACAGAAAGTTGAGCATTTCTTTGCCACTCCACACCTTGCAGGCACTTTCAAAGGCTCTCTCCACCAGCTGCTCAGAGCTCTCCTGCAGCCAGCTGAAAGACAGAAAAAGCACAAATCATTTCAGCATTGATTTGAGAGATTTAGAGACACTTTGCACGTACAAAGCAAACCTCAAAAACTGCACCAGACTCCTAAGATGATGACAAATGTTTTACTACATGTAAGGAGAGAGATTCTGCTTTTCCTTTCTGCCTGTTTTTCACTGTTCAACTCCCATGGAACTGCTGTGGATGCAGCTCATTGAAATGAGAAGGAAATTTCTCCCCACATGTTTATACTTCATATAATAGATAATAAAGAAAAGGAATTAAAATGTAATTTCCTCTTCTGACATGTCAGGCTCATTCAAGCAAGACTTCTGCTGCATATCTGAATCCACTCATCACTGCTCCAATTGCTGCAGGTTGGTTTATCCCTGTCAACTGCTGACTTTCCAATTAATAACCAATCCTGAGGCATGAAATGAACAGTTTTCATATTTACACGGGGAAAGTGGGGCAATAGAGAGTGCCCATTTACACCTACCCCAGGTACTGGCACTGCTGCAAATGAAGCATAAATATAATTGGAATACAATGCAAAATGGGATTGATTGAGCTAAACATGGAGAGCAATTTGTGGCAGAGCTGGAATTTTCTGAGTGAGCCTGTCCTCCTTCACCCCTGCAGCACCACAGGCCCTGTCCCTGGTTAGAAAAGCAGCTCCTCCTCCCCCTGCCAGGAAAGGCTGGAGCTGTCTGCTCCATCAAGAGGCAGGAGGCATTGAAAGGACAGCTGTCAGTGCTGCAAGAGCTCAAAATATTTACCTGCAAAACCAGTTCATCATTAGCAACTCAAGAGCAAGGCTCTGGGACTGCTTCAGTTCTACATTTCCTGCCCTGTCACCATAAATAATCTGATCCATGGAACAATTAAAATATAACTTCCCTTCTGCCAGGTTAAATGCAAACAAAGCCCACCAATGCTGCCACAACAATCACTTCTTTGGTTAAAATTTGCTTGATCTCATTAAGGAATGGTGAGCACTAAGACTAAGGCCCCAATTCCTCAAATGTAACATCAAAAAGACCTGGAATTGAAATTAGGACAAGGCCCCTGTGACAGGAATTAAACAGATTTATAATGGATAAAACACTTCAGGAAATGTAAAATGTTTCCCTGTTATGAACTTCAAACCATCACATACTTTTAAAATAATAAATGCAAATACAAACTTAACACAATGGCCAAATAGCACCAAAAATACCTTAAATTCTCCAATAAGTTCCATCTAACATTAAAGCATTTACTTGCAAAGCCTGTTAAATTATTTTTAGAGCTAAGCAGAAAACATAAATAAAATTAGCTTGATTCCCAGAAAGGTTATCTCTGCTTTTGAAGTGAAAATTGCTGCATGCAGTATTTCCAGGAAAGGAATGAAGGGATGTTGCACACATGCCTTCAATTCCAGGAAGAGTATTTGCTGCTTCCCTCAGGAGCAGAAGATGCCCCTGGTGACACAGCATGTTCCATTGGCCACAGTGACCAGCCCTGCTCAATGTGCAGCAGAGCCTGCCAGAGCCTGCCCTGGCCCAGCTGCAAACTCCTCACAGAGCTCACTGCAGCACTGTGGCACCAAGCCCGTCCTTAAGTGCTTTTTGCAATGAGGGCCCAGGATCTTTAGAGTGAAATAAGATTTTTTTTCTAGCTCCCCATTCATTTGGCAAAGCCATGGCACTGTGCAGGTGCATTTTACCTGTTACTGGCTATTTACACCCAGTCTTCTGCTTTCCAGCAGCTGCTTTTCATGCTGCTGGCAGATTTGCCAAGACAATCAACCTCAGTTTTCCTGATAAGGTTAAAAAGCTTGAGGCAATCAAATCTTCAGCCATGCTGTCCTTATCTTTTACTGAAGTTTAACATTTGAAATATCCACAGTAGGAGAATTTGCTTCTGCCAAGCAGAAAAGTCCCTTGTCTCTGTGTGACACAAACATGAACTGTGAGCAGGGAGTGAGGATGGGAGAGTGAACTCCTCCTGTGCTGCTGCAGCAAAATGAAGATTCTGCATACACTGGGGCAGAACTCAGTTAACTGCAGCACTTGTAGCATTATTCAATTTTTTCTGCAGACTTTGATACTTCTACTTCCCCCAAAATACTTTGCCCTGGACCTCTTGTTTCTTCCTGGGCTTCTGTCCATTTCCTTTTGTTACATCCCCTCTCAGGATTTTCAACTTAGGCTCAGCTGTTCCCCTTCCAGGAAGTTGTTTCCCAGGGAAAACAAAGGGCATGACTGACAAATTCACTTTCAACTAGGAAGACTTCAGTTGATCCCACTCTGATTCCAAGAACAGATTCCAAATACTTTCTGTCCAAGGCTCTGAAAGCATTCTATAAACATTAACTCGTTAATTCTTTGACAAAATAATGCTATTATTATTTGTCAAATATGCAAATGTGTGAAACATAAAAATTCACCTTATGAAAATTTTCATACTGAGATTTATAAACAGGAGTCCAAAAAAGCCCCATAAAGAGCACAAGATTTTTCAAAAGAGAATTTCAATGTTTCCATTTGAGACCAGCAGTTCTTCTAATAGATCAAACCCTGTGGATTCCTCAAATGAACATAAATCAAACAACTGCATAGCTGTACGTGAACCTTTGTTGAATTTCTCTAACGTGACAGAGTAACACCATCCCATACACCTAAAGGTAATCTGATAAATATTAATTGATAGAAAGCAATAAAAGGTTGCCTTACTTGATCAGGGAGCAGCAGACAGCTCGGAGGGGCTCGTGGTGCTTCTGCCTGATGCTGTTGCTGACCATGAAGTCGAGCTCCTCGCGGGCAGCGCGCAGCTGGCTCTCGGTGACCCCGTAGCTCACGGACTCCCGAGCACAGTCCTCAATGTTGTGGGCTTCATCCAAAATGACTACCTGGTCCTTTAGGTTAATGTCCATCTAAAAAAGATAATTATTGTCTGGTGAAACCGAGTCTAAGACATGAGAGACAGCAACTAACAGGAGCCTGCTAAAAAATGGATATTCTGCAGCACAGTGCAAATGAAGCTTTTCAGGTTTTGGACCAATTTTCATAACCTAGAAAATATCCAAGGGAAAAAAAACCCAGAAGTTATTTTATAGATATTATTTTGGACATGAATGGGATGTCAGCTGACCACAGAAACAAAACATTCAGTGGATAATTCCTTTTAAATTCTTCTTTTTACCTTCTTGCCACTTGTCCCCAGTGTACTCACACTGTCCCGGATCTGTGGGTCCAGCAGGTAGTTGTAGGGACAGAACACGATGTCTGCCCCCACCATGAGCTCCCTGGCTGCAAAGTAGGGGCAGGCACGAAGCTTCCTGCCCAGCCTCACCAGGTCCTCAATGTCCCAGGCCTGGTACAGCCCATGGGCAGGCTGCAGGGCATGCTGCTCACTCAGCTTGTGAGCACCGTGGTAATAAGAGCAGGACTTGCCCTGAAAGCAAACAAGTGCACAGACTTAGTGGGTACAAGAAATAACAAAAACCAAACAGGCTAAAATCTCCCAAAGTTCCATGCATTTGGCTGTTTCTCAGAAACATTTCTAACAGCTGCTCTTTATGCCAGACATTAACAGCTCATGTCATGTAAATCCATGTTTCTAAAATGTACATCCATAAAGGACACTTCTTTCTTCTTCATTTATAAACCCAGATATAATTTAAATCTTATTACACCATTAACCTGGCAGTCATAAATCTTATTCCTGCCACCATAAGTTTTTACAGTGTATCAACATTTTCTAACAATTAATATTTAGTTTTAATGCCACCAGGTGGTATTTAACCAATATAATATAAAGAAGTAAAAAATATTACTCATTCTAGCTGTTAAATCTGACTTTGTTCAGTGAATGCTCATTTTCTCAAATCAAATTACTCACATGTTTTCCTTCCAGCAACTCTACACACATTTCACTCCTGTTACTACTGTTGGACACCACAGGATGAATGCAGGTGTAATCCCTGCTGGACAGGATTGTCATGGGCACACAGGAATACGCTGTCCTCTTCAGCTCCCTGCTGATCTGGCTGATTTGCTTGTGCGTTCGTGTCCCAAAAAAAATTTTGGGAACACACAACTGATCTCCATTCTCTTTCTTCTTGGAGTGACTGGGATCTTTACCTGGCTCCTTCCCAGAAGCACAGGAACACTCAGTGCAAGGGCCAGGAGGCTGCAAAGCAAGACAAAAAGATGATGCACAAAATCCCACTGGGAAATGAATGTGCTAAATCTGCTGATGGTCTGCAAAGTGCCCCCTGGGGTAAGGCTTCAGTCACCAGGGCTGCCCATCAAGCTGCAACAAGTTCTAAATGTTAAAGCATCACATCCCTGTGCCTGGAAATATCTAAATAAAACCCTCCAGTGATCACAATTTTATCATAACCCAATCAGAAAGAATTATTAATCCAGTGGAATATTTACACACATGAATAATGCAAATGAAGCTTCTCTCATTGAAGCTCCAGCTCAGGACACTCCTGTTACAGAGCAAGAGTCCAAAACCTTCAATGAAGAAAACTTGGAACAGACACTCAAATTAAAATATTTTTTTCCTTAAAGACAGTTCAGGGACTCTGTGTGCAGATAAAACACTGCACCACACACTCTCCATTAGAAACATGTTTGCTGTGCCATTCTGCCAAAGGCCATTGAGTAGCCAGGGAATAAAGGAAACACAGGGAATAATTCTAAACAGAACCTAATCCTGTAAAATATTTGTTAAAAGCCATTTTTGTTCTGCCATCAGAACATTAAATACTGAAATAAATGACATGAAATTGTCACAATGAATTTGAAGAGCCACACAGGAAACCAGGAACTCCAGTGTAACCATGTCCAAACACACCTCTCATGGAAAATAGAGAGTTCTCCCAGAGCCAGACAGGTTGTACTGGGCTCAGGTGGCAGTGCAGGTAACAACATGCTCACTGCAGCACTCCTCCCTGCCTTTCACTGTACCAGTAAGATTATCCATGACAAACAAATGCTAAGTCATGCTGTGTGTTACACCACAATCCTGGGGATCAAGCTGTCTCCAGCTCTCACTGCAAGGAACAGCAATTCGTGCTCCCCTCAGCCCCAGCCAGCCCTGTGTGCCATTAAATATGACAATACATGAGAGAAAGCATGTAAATGTAACCCTCAGAGCTGCCACTCACCGGGATAAAAGCTTCCCTGATGTGCCAAACAAACAGGCCTCAGAGCAGATAAAGTTACAGCCATGCTGGAATTGTTACATTCCCCTCTCAGGTTGCCAGGACCAGCAGATTTCATTACCCTGTGCTGCCACATGAAATAGGCAGTTCCAAATATCCTGCCTTCTATATTGAATCATTACTTATTCACTGCCAGGATAAAAAGAGGAGTTATGAATGGGGCTCTTGTCAGCAGGCAGGCAGCAAACAGCTGACACATGGTATAGGTTACATATGTGCAGGGCTCACACTAAAGCCCCAATGCTACCTTGATATTTCTATCACTTACATTCTGCTCTGCTCCTGGAAATAATGAAAACCACACTAGCAAGCTAAAAATTAATGTAATTGAAGCAGTGACTGTGTAGGGCCTTGAAGAATATTTCTATCTTTTAATTTTAATCCAAGTCAGATTGTGTTTTCAGAGGGAAAAACAACACACAAGACACCAAGAGGAGACTTTACCACCAATATTTCACTGCTGTGCTAAGCCAAATAAAAATAATTGAAAAATATTAGGACCCATCAGGCAGCTGTTTTGCCAGAGTTCTTAGAACAACAGGAAAATGCAGCTCAAATTAATATATAAAATCATGACCAGAAGGTTCTCCTATGATGGGCTTAGAATACCAGATATTATTCTTTGCATAAAAAAGAAATAAAGTGTTCTTATGTGTGAGGCTTATAAATTACAGGATTTTACAGGTGGGATTAAAAGTTTGGTTTAAGAGGTTTGGGATTGGTATAATACTGGCATTAAGAAGCACTTTAGCCATTATTCCAGCACTAAAATGTTACCTTTAACTTTGAGAAAAGTTTTATGTTCAAAAAACACTCAAACCCACAATACTGAGCAAGTTGTAAACTCAGGCTGATTTTATAGTGAGTAGTTAAGAAATAAAAGTGCCTGCAGTAGTCAGAGCATTTCTGAAAGCCACAGCCACCATTAGCCCAAATACTTTAATAAATAAAACCTTTTAGGAGGTCCTTCATAATGAAGAAAAACTTTAGAAAATTGGTTAAAACACAGTTTAAAAGCTGAGTTCTCCATATTCTTTCCACATTACTCCAGTGAGTCAATTTGCATTAGAATCCTTAAAATACATCTTTAAATTTTATAAAAGGCAAACTATTTAAACTCTGTATTTCTCCAAGAACCAACTGTGGATATCTTATAGCAACACCTAACATGGTGTTCCTCTCCCATTCCTGCAGCACAAAGAAAGAAAACTCTCCATGAACAAGGGGTTTCCTGGGCAGTGTTCTCTCCAAGCACAGATTTTTACACTCATACCACAAAGATAATTAGAAAATGTTTCAATTTATCTATGAAGGAATTAGGGGAGGGCTGATTAGAAATAATTCATACTGAGACAACAGAATTGTATTTCATAATACCCTCTGGCTTCAGAACTAAACCTGTTTTCAGCTGTTGGAATCTGAAAGAGGGATTTTCATTTGGAAGAGGGCAAAAAAAGATCCTGCTGCACTTTGTGCAGTATTTAATCAGAAACACCCAGGAACAGATGCCATTAGAGATCAGATATCAGCCTATATGGACCTTAGGCTAATGCAGCTTGTTTGGACTTCTGTCAGGGCTAGATAAACCAGCCTATCACATCAATATTTATATGGCAAAAACGTGGAAGTCCGATTAAAAAAGGAATAATCGAGTCCAGCAGCCTGTACTGTGTGTAAAATAGAGCTAAACAAACACTGGGGCTGTGATCTTTGAAACACAAAGAGGTAAGAGGAGTTCTTCATATCTCCAGCTACATTTCCCACTTACAAAGGCACCTGAATGCTGCAGCAGTGAATGTCTCTTGTGTGAAATATCACACAAGCACAATCTAGGCAGATATCAGCAGTGACATTAGCAGAGCTTTTCAGCTGCTCCTTTGGAAGCTCTCAGAAAGCCCAGTATTCTGCTGCTGCTGCAGCCTCTTGTTTAAAGCACACAAAGCAGCTGTTTATCCTCCCCAGTCACCAGCAGGTGAACCCAGTTCAATATTTATCACAGGCTTTCACAGATCACTGCTAACCAAGCAAACGTTTTAATTAAGCTGGAACTTGCTTCAAAGAGCTCATTGAAAACGTCAATCAGCAGGAAAAGGATCGGGTACGGTGTCAGGTGAGAGCATGTAATACAAATCCACAACTTTCTTCATCCCATCGTGGTAAATTAGCCCATTCTGGAGTCCAGACCCTGATTGTAACAGGCTGCCAGTCCCCTGGAATGTGTAACAGAAGTCACCCAAAGCCCATTGTGCAGGTTGTAAGCAATATGTTAAACTGCAATGGGCTAGCACATTAAGACAGATTCTTTTCACAGTTGTTTTTTGATACCCCAAGTGTTTGTTACACTACTCTCCATTTACTGTTTACTTTCTTTCCCTGCTGGAAATGGGGATTCCTTAACCCAGCTGCCCCAGTTTCTCAGGCCATATGCTCTGACAGAAGCAATCAAGAGAGTACCTGAGGTTATCATTTCCCCTTTAAACTCACACTGGAGCTGCCCTCCCTTGCAGGAGTTAATCCAGAGCTGGATTCCCAGGCTGGGAGTGAAGCAGCTGGGAGCAGCTTTGGGTGCTCAGCCACATGTGCAGGTGCTGGATGCAGCAGGGCTGGGAGCAGCTTTGGGTGCTCAGCCACATGTGCAGGTGCTGGATGCAGCAGGGCTGGGAGCAGCTTTGGGTGCTCAGCCACATGTGCAGGTGCTGCATGCAGCAGGGCTGGGAGCACAGAGCACCTCTCAGGCTCTTACAACAACCAACCCGTTCTCCCTCCTGCAGTAGAAACAGGACTTGGTAAGAAACTGAATCTGCTCTGAGAGGAGTGAGCACTGTAAAACACAGGACACTCAAAGGCAGCTTGCCTCAGTGAACAAGCAATGCTGTTATCAATCATTGTATCACCACACACACAGTCCATCAGGTGAGTGTTCAGCAGGAGCTCTGCTGATTTCATTCCCTAAGCCACACCAAAAACCATTTTTATACCAAATACCTGTGCTCTGATGCTCTTCCTGTTGTAAACTAAATGCAGTTAAGGCTCAGAACTACTAATGACAAATCAGGCTTTACTTTCTGCAATTTCCTTGATACCAGACAAGTTCTGAGTCTGCTCATCACAGCAAAATAACACCTTATTCTATCATCCTTAAAAAGCAACTTCAAGAGAAATGACCCCCTTTCTTCTTAGGTTACTTCTTTCTAAAGATGCAGTAAACAACAGATTGTTTAGTTCTCAATTTTCTTCTAGACAAGAAATTTCTACAATTTCTACAAGTTTTAAATCAAATTCTTCATGTACCCACAGCAAAGCACCAGAGGAAATTTTACAATCAGGAAGGACGAGAGTTCCTTTTATTTGAAAATGAACAGCACACTCTGGTGGCCTTTGGGTTTCCAACTGCCAACTGAAGCTCAGTGGCACAGAGCATTTCAAATCTTACTCAAACATCTACAGAGCTCTCCAAAACTAATAAAAAGTACCTCCCATCAAATGGCCTACAACACAGAGTCACTTTTTAAGGAAAATATTTAGCTCCCAGTATCTTACAGTAATCCTGTAGCTTTTGGTTTCCCTTGGGGTTACTACATCACAGCTTGGCCTCTCACACTCAGCCCTCTACTGCCTCACACTCCCTCTTCTACTGCTTTGCCCCAGCAAACATTTATGTAAAATCTATTTTCAAACAGTAAGAAATGCAGAAAATGCCCAACAAAGCTGCAGAAACAGGTGCAACCTGTAATTTAACTTCTGATGTGATACTTCTGCTACAGAAAATGGAAATAAAACCCAAAACACTGAGGAACATTTGCATTAGCTTCAGTGTTTGCTCAAACTTCATTAAGCTGCATCTCATGCATAACCCCTTCACATAAAATATTGTTTTAAATTGTTCTTGAACTAACACTGTGGTGTAAAAGATATTTCTGAATTACTCACTGTTTGGGGAGAACAAGTAGTGGTTTTCATGCTTTTTTCAGAGTGAACAATCAGCTCTCCATTTTTCCTCTGATGATAAACTTCCAGAGCATCAACCAGCTGCACTCCTTTAGCAAGGCAGTGACGTTTCCTCACCTGCTGGGGAAAGCACCAGTGGGAAAATGCCCAGGGCACAGGGATGTGCTCACACTGGCAGCCCTGCTCTTGTTTCAGCTGAGTCTGCTCTAGTAACTGGGCATCAACAGTTTAACCAAGTCAGCCACACACAAGTCATTGAGGAAAGCTATAAAGTTTTAATTATAAAATTATTGCTGAGCTTTTCTGCTTTGCTTTCCCACTGTTACAGAACTTACAGAAATCATAACACCATCAACTGGGAATAAATGTATTTGGGGATATTACTTGCTTAAATGTGAAAGGGTTTAGGACAGGGTACAATGAACAATTTAGTGCAACAGTGGACTCCTTTGTAACAAATACCAATAAAAATGAACAAAACCCTGTCACTAAACTGTGACTGTGATGTGATTCACTCATTTCCCACACCCTCCCCTGTAACATTAACTGGATTTGAGAGTTTGCCTGAGCTACACCCAGATGATTTCACTGCTCACCTGCTGCTCTGTCTCTAAAGGACGAATCCTCTTCCTGTCCACCTGGAAATCATCATTCTCACTGGCATGAAGGGATAACTTCTTTTTGGCAGACAGCTTTGAAGCCAGTGTTTCATTTTCCTTACATTCTGTAATTAACAAAATCAAATGGATGTCCATTACTAGGGATGCATTAAATAAGGGCAACATTTTAAAATGTAACTACTACAGAACAGTAACTGCTAGAATTGCTATAAATGATATGGTGTGGGAAAGAGTGTTAATTTCTAGACAGATTAAGCACTGTAGAGATTTCATGCAGGGCACAACCAGGGCTGCCACTATGATGGTCAGAAACCATCCCTGGCCTAAAGCAGCAGAATTGGAGCTGCCTACAGATGAGGTTACCTGTGCTTGGCAGAGGGCTCCCAGGTCTCCTGGAAGTTCCTGGCTCAGGACAATTGGCAGAACAAGGAGCACTGGGAGTCCCACTCGCTGCAGCCTCGCTGCTCCTGGCCTGGCAGTGACACCTGCAGTGACAGGGCGGGGATGGCGCTGCCTTCCTGTCCTCCTTATCACACGACGAGCTTGGCACTGACTTCTCTGGGGGACAAAGGCATTTACCTGTCACTAACAGCACCATGAGGGTGGCAGCTCAGTGCCAGTCAAGCTGAACCAGCTGTGGCCACCTCTGCAGAGCTGCAGAGCACAGGAAGGAAAGAGATCCCTCCTCCCATCAATCACACACCCCATGAGGACTTTCCTCCATTCCCTTCTGGGATCTAAGCCCAGCCCAGCATTCCTGCTCCACACTGCCATTAAGGCAAGGTGCCAGTGGTGGGCCCAGACTGAAACCAAATGTTTAAGGGCTGATGGAAACCAATTAATTATTTTATATTTTGTCATAAAAGCTGTGCAGACACTCTGACACTCACCATACAAAGCCTGCTGCCATGATAGTGCAGAACAAAGTAAGGCCAAGCTTTTGCCACTTCCTGTGGGGCTCTCCAGCAAACAGTGCTGCCTGTTATTCAAGCCTTTCACAATCTTCAAGGGGAATAAAAGAAACAGAATTAACAGAAAACAAAGGAGATGTGTTTAGCTAATCTTAGCAATAATGGCCTAATGTCCAGCCTAAATTTTCCCTGGCACATCCTAAGGCTGTGCCCTCTTGTCCTGTCACTGGTGAAAACTCTTAAAAAATGTTTAAATATAAATGCAATAATTCATTTAGAAAAGTTCCCCAAAAAAATGAAAATTTCTTTAAACATTACTACACATAATTCTTCTGTTTAGATAATGGGGCTTACTAAATCATTCCCCACCCTATAAACCTGAACATTTGTATACAACTGTAATTACAGCACAGCTGGATGATCATAAACATTCTTACAGCACAAGGAACTTGTTTCTGGGCATAAATGCTCCCAAATCCAAAATGTACTTCAAAATTCCCTCCCCATGGCCCAGACACTGCCCAGCACAGAGAACACTGAGTGGTTACCACTGAATTCAAGATACCACAAGCTCTGAATTCCACGTGTCACCTTTCTGAATGCTGGCAGAGATTCTGGAACTCCAAATATTGGCAAACACAAGCTCTGAGTGTGGCACATGCCAGGACAAAGGGTACTCACAGCGTTCATCATGGCCAGCTGGGAGGGGTAAGCCTTGCAGGGGAACAGGATCTTCACCCCCCCTATGGTGTACTGGGCCCCCTCAGAAGGCATGGCCAGCTTTGCTCCTGTCTGCTTCAGCTTCAACACTGCAATTCAAACACAGCGTTGGTGACTCAATGCTAGCAAACAATAAATAAATAAAAACACCACGAGCTGCACACAGCAGGTCAGATTCTGTCAGACTGGAGAGAGAACCCAAATCCATGCAGGAAAAATATTTTAGAATATTAAGTGACTAAAACCAGCCAGTTTTTAACTCTAGACGTCCATCAGCTTGAACTGCAAGATGTCATAAACTACAAACATAAAGCAGCTTGTACATTTTATAACAACAAAAATAAAACTGGACAATGACTTTAAAAATGAGATGCTTAAAAACATCCTCCTTCCACAAATAATGCAGGAATTAGTCAGGGGAAAAGGAGTATCCCTCAATTTACCAATTTGTGTTTGTTACCTTGAATATCTCGGAATAATAAAGACAGACAATTTGTATTAAAAAGGTGAAATTATTGAACTAAAAATATTGAAGAGGCATAAATAGTTTTAAGATACAATATTTTTGAACAATACAGGGGTTTTTTTTTCTCATATTTTTTCAACACTGATGAAGACAGCAACTTTAAACTGGCAGATTCTCTGGGATAAATTAACTCATCTGGCTTTTAATAATTAAACATATACATCAAAAAAGCACCAATTCGTGGCACGATTCAGTTTCAACACCGAGCTCCTCAACAGGACAAAGCAATTCTAGCAAAAGAAGACGCCTGACATGAGTTTACACCCAACGCCTCGTTCCAGAGGGAAAGGCAACCTCGCTCCAAGGCTTTTCCCAACCCATTCTGGGAGGGGAACTCGCTTAAACAAGCACAGCTCCGAACTCAGTGGGCCCTGAGGGGGAGGGAGGGCCCGGGACACCGCAGGGCCCCTCCGTGGCGTGACCAGAGCCACCAGGGGCTCCCCCAGGGACATCTCCACCCGGGCAGAGCCGCTCTGCCGCCCGAGCGCTCAGGAAGCGGTGGGGCCGCCCCAGCCCAGCCCACAGAGCAGCACCTGGGCCTTCGCTTCCTTTGTGCGCTCGGCGAGGCGGAGGCGCCGCCGCCGCTTCCCCCGCGCCCCTCACGGCCCCTCACGGCCCCGCACCTGCGGCCCCTCAGCGCCTCCGTCCTTCCCGCCTCCGCCCCAGCCAATCAGCTGACAGGAAAGGGCCGCGCGCCGCCAATCAGGACAGCGCACACTGGTGCGCTCCCGCCTTCACCTCTGCGCGCCGGCAGCCAATCACAGGGCGCCTCCTTGGCTTCCGGGTTGTAGGCGTTGCTAGGCAACCGCGCTATTTGTGAAATACATAAATACTTGTTATTGGCCTTTATCATTATTATTAATAATAATATATTTATTATTACATTATTATTTCGGTTCTAGATTTATCATGTTTTATATTTTATAAGCATTGCATTTTATTATTGGGTATCATCATTATTTATCATACTACATTATTAATTATTACTATTATTGTATTTGTTAATATATTATTTCTTGTCATTATTGTTTATATTATATTATATTATATTATATTATATTATATTATATTATATTATATTATATTATATTATATTATATTATATTATATTATATTATATTATATTATATTTATACTTTTAAGCAGAGTGCACAGAAAGCACCATGGAAAAATTAATAGATTTTGGAAAATCAGTGTTTTTTCATTACTGCCACACACAGCTCCTGTTCTTGTCAGTTGTTTCCCTCAGGTGAAATTTGGGATGAACCTGGAAACTTAAAAGCAAAACAGAAAACCCCTTTGAACTTCAGTCATACTGCTGTTGTTGTTTTTTGGGATTTTTTTATTTAAATACCACTACAGGATATAAAATTACACTTGGAACCGAGGAGAAAAAAAATACATACATTTCAATTATTTACATAATTTACATAAAGATGACAAAAATACACTCGGTAGGCAGATGGTGACGGGGGTGTCACAGCAGGAACCCTGGAACACAAACCCACGGGGCTTTCCCACATTCCCATGAGGGAATTCCAGCCTTGCACACAAAAGAACAACCAACCCCATGGAGCAGAAAGGATTTGGCCTTGGAACTGCTTTGGCACAGCTGAAACCTGTCCCTGCTGTCCCTCTGCACAGCCACCCTCAGCATCCATTTCTCTTTTCAATCTTCTCCTGATGACAGCTCTGCACTCATTCCCTCAAGTCTTTTTCATCTTTTTTTTTTTTTTTTTTAAGTTAAAAACCACAAAACCATCTGAGCTGTATTCTTTAAAATCCCATTTCTATGGCTCATCTTTACTATCAGCACTTTTTTTTTTTAAGAAACTTTTAGACCAGTTTCAAACCCTCAGTGAAGCCTGGTTGATCTTTGAATGAAGCTCCTGATTTCATGAACTGAAGCTCTGAGCAATGGCTTGACACAGAAATAAATTTCCTCATTTTCTGAGAGCTCAGTGTGAAGGTGCAGGTTTTTGACACCACTTTTTCAAGTATTTCCTGGAGCACTTTATTCCACCTTGCTCTGCAAGGCCCTGCAGCAGCAGCAGCTCATTTACCTCAGGCAAATTTCAATCTCCAATTTTTCTCAGCCATCCTTTTGCTGTTTGCCCAACAAAAGAAATATTTCAGTGTTCTAAAACCCTTCCAGGTGTGTTGCTGTGCCACTTCAGGAGCTGAGCAAGCCTGAAAATCACTTTTTCCCTGGAAATTATTCCCTGATCCCTTCAGCCTCAGAAGTTCTCACCAAATCCGGTTGAAGGGATTTTCTCCTCAGCCGTGACTCAATCAAGGAATGAAAATTGTGGACTTTGCTCCAGCTCCTCAGCCCACTTTCACAGCTTTTTCCAAATTTAGGCACCATAAAGAGTGGGAAAAACTACAGGACAACTTGCCTGGGGTTTTTTTCCCTAAATGCCACTGACACTCATGTTGATGATTTCGATGATGGTGTTCTCCACACACTGGCACAGCTGCACATCAGGGTCCAGGCTTGCAGAGTCCCTGGAGCAGCTTTTGCTGGAGGAATCTTTACAGAACCCTGAGAAATCGTGTGGCTTCTCCTTCAGCTGCTGGAGACCTGGAAAAATAAGATAAATATTGAGAATTGCTCTTTCCAGCTATAACACAAATAGGAGATTGCAAAGCTGAGCCAGCACCATCCCATGCTCTGGTTATTTCCAGAGACACCATGAAATGTGAAACACAGAGAACCCTCAGAACTTTAGGTTTGTAAGCTGAAGTTTAGAATTAAACACAAGATTTGATCTGAAACTTTAGAAAAAGCTTCCAAAATTAAGTACTAGAAGCAAGAATAAGAATTTATAGCTTACAGCAAAATCATGTTAAACTAAGTAAAAAAAAGTTTAGTTTTAAAGTTTAAAATATAGAAAAAATAAAAGTAGTTACAAAAATAAACAAGTTTAAAATGCATGTGATATATATCTATTGTAATGCATAAACTCTTAAGTTTATATATCATAATTAGCTAAAAACCTTACACTGAGTCCATAAGACTAAATATTTAAAGACTGAGTCGAAAACATAAATATCCTTATTAACAATATTTTATTCATCAATAACTCCTTAAAAAGCCTTGTAACTAAAGGTCTTGTGACCTTTTAAACCATACAATAATGATATAAACTGAACTCACCCTTCCTATAACAAAGACAAAAAAATAAACCACACCATCAAAACCAATTCACAAATCCCATCTCAAATTCCTTCCAGAACTCCCCACAAGTAAATTATCACAACACCACAACATTTAAGTAAATAATGAAGTAAATTAAGTCAGTAATTAAGTAAATTATCACAGCAGCACCACATTTCTGTCTCATCTCCCTGTGCCTGGCCCCTTTGGGGTGCTGAGTCTGTGACTTACGGGTGATGATGGGGTCGAAGTCTCGGGTCTGTGTGGCAACATCAGAGGCACAAACTTGTCCAATCTGGATCAGCAGGGACATGATGTCCTCATAGAGGGGAGGAAAGGCCTGGCAGAAGGACACCAGGCAGGGCAGGGTGGGCATGAAGAACGTGTAACGCTTGGACTGGGTCAGGACTGCCAGGGAGGAGGAGGAAATGCAGGAGTAAAAATAAATTATTATAAAATCCAATCAAGAATTGTCACTTTTATAATAGCAGTTAGACAGAGAAAACTGCATTCAGCCCAGAGAAATCCTGCTGGCCCTCCAGAGGTGGATTTTGGGGTGGTACCTGTGAGCAGAGTGCCCATCACGTTGATGGCCAAGCGAGCCACGCTGAGGGATTTGGGCAGGGCATACTGGATGCACAGGTAGGAGAGCAGCTGGATGGCAAAGATCTGCCAAAACAGAGAAAAACAATGAGGTTATACAACTTCTAACCAAAGCTCTTCACCACACTTAACAGTAAGTAAATATTCCCTCTTTCACCATGAAGGAAACAATAGTTGTTATTTTTCTGCTGGTATGAAGAAAAATAACCCACACATATTTAACATTAATCAGTGCTTCAAAATCTCCCTCAGAACTATTGCTCCAACAATAATGAGCAATAAAGCAACACACAATGGGCAACACAACCCTTGCAGAAGATATTTAGGTCTGACACACTCTAGTTTTAACCTCAGCAGTAAGTTAATACTAGAAAGGATTAAATAAGATAAACTACAAAGTTGGTTTGGTACAGAAACAGGGAATCTTCAACCCAACAAATTCCAGTTACCTTCAATGCCAGGCCTTTAATTTAATGTAAAAGTGCTACAAATATTCCCTGAACATCCCAGGCAAGTCAGAACAGGATGTTTTTAGTGACTGTTTTATTCTCCCCCATGCCAGCATCCCACAGTGATTCCCAGTACCTGCTTTTCCAGCTCAGGCTGGGCAATGAGCTCAGGAATGAAATCCAGGCAGATGTGCATGGATGGGATCCCAGCCACTGTCAGTGCCAGGAGCTCACATGGATAACCCTGTGGGATGAAGAGAAGAGGTGTGGCAGTGTGCCACAGGTGTGTTTGAAAATTCTGCTTCAAGTCAGATTTAAATTACACCTGAGTTAATGCTTTGTTTCAAAGTTAATATATTCATAATTCCCTTTTGTCTAGAGTTTGCAGCAGGCCTGGAATGCCAAGGAACAAGAGGCAGACTGGGTACAAACCCAGGCTCTGGATCAATTCTTTATCATCAATATTCAATGATTTATTTTTATAGAAGCTCTCCCCCCACTCCCCAGAGGAAAGCAGACTGCAGTGACCTTTTCCTTCTGTGTCTTTCCTGTGCTCCAAATTTCACCATCAGCCCCAACCTGCTCATTTCACAATTGCCCCATAATGACTTTTTTATCATTTAATCAGTTCCAGGTCAAGGCAAATTAACTCCTTGTAAAGAGTCTGCCATCTGGCAAGGAGCAACTTAATATGCATTAAAAACACATTTGTATTTTAGAAATTACTGATCTTCCCCCTCTTCCATTCTCTTTTTGAAGGGGCTCAGATGCTTTTGCAGGGCCAACATTGTAAAGAGATAAACTGTGCCCAAACAAAAAGGAAAGATAAGGAGATGTTTACATTTGAAGCCAAATTAGTTTTGAATAATGGGAATATTAATTTAAAAACAAGGCCAGAAAAAAGTAACCCACAAAAGATGTGGAATGAGTCATTACATGGTGATTACAAGGGCAGTTTTCCTTGGGGTAGATGGACAAACTGAAAGGGGCAGAGGCACAAAGGGGGGGAGCAGGCAGAGTTTGGGTGCTGCCTTCTCACTAAACCAAGAGACAAGAGAGATCTCACTAAACCAGGCACTGCAACAGGGAGGAAGTGCAGATGGGAGCAGACAGAAGGACAAAAGTGGATTATTATCATTCCTGAGGAACCTCCAGCAGCCCCTGAGCTCCCCCCTTGGCTCTGCCACCCTGGGCAGGGCAGGCACACCTGGAAATGCACCAGTTTGACAATGTTGGGGTCAGCAATGTACATCTGGTGCAGCAGGCAGCAGATCAGGCACTGCACCTCCCGCAGGTTGCACAGCAAGCTCTGCTCCTCCTCTTCCTCTTCCTCCTCCTCTGCCTCAGCCCCCTGAGGGCTCGGGGGGCTCTGCACATCCCTCAGCAAACCCTGGGCTCTGCTGCTCTGCCCCTTCTCCTCTTCTGTAGGCAAGCAGATCTCCAGGAGGATCTGCACAGCAGCACTGTCCTGGGGAGAAAAGCCAGAGATGATGCTTAAAAAAGTGAAATAAAAACAAATCAAACACAAAACAAAGATAATTTAAGAAATGGAAGATTGTCATGTACTTGAGATTTCTACCTATGGATTTTTTTAAGTACAGAATGAAAATGACTCAGCTCAAGAACCACAAATCCTGTAGAATATTTTAAAAACTTCAACAGTTTATCTCAATCAAGATGGAAAGAAAAATAAAGGCTAAGTCTAACAAAATATCATAATCACAGATGAAAAGAGTAAATTCAGTGGAATCTCATGTTGCTTCAAAATAAATACCCAGGGGTCCCTTAAAGCATCCAGAGCAGCCAAAATATGCACAGAGCCATGGAATTCACAATATTCATCACCCTGATAATTTAAATATAAAACTTCCTGCTAACTCAAAAATAGTATTATAAGGGGAACTCCCTATGTGGCATTCTTCCAGGGATGAAGGGATGTCTGTGGAACAGGATTACTCAAGAATTTCCATTTATTGCTGTCTCACTGCTCCAAATCCAACCACAAACAGCCTCTGGATCACACAAGCATCGAGGCAAAAGGGCTGGTGGGCAGAACTCATCTGTCCTGACAAACAACCACTATCAAAGCAGTAAATCAGCACATTGCTTCAGACCAGAAAAAAGAAAATATTAAACCATCTGAATACAAAGGCTATCTTCTTTTCCATGGTAACAGAGGTTGGTAAAATAAAATAATTTAAAAGGCCTCATTGTTTAATTTCCTGTTTCTGCATTCCTCTCTCATCACTTTTTCCTCACATCATGGAATTATCCATTTCTTCCCTCTTACCTGAGCAGCAAGCAAAGCATTTTTTAACTCTTCCCTTGTAACTTCTGGGGCCTCTGGACCCATTGGATTGTTTTGGGATGGCCTCATGTCCTGCTCTGCTGTTTCCTTCAGGTGAGCATTAAGGTAAGCTTTGGAAGCAAGAAGATATCCATTCAACATGTGCAAAATGATATCCATCAGAGGAGGGCTCCTGACATGGGAACACAGCAAAACAAAGATTTTTCAGTACCATGAACAAATTAAAAGTATCCCAAAGGCTGTGGCACCTCAGCTCCTCCTCTGGCACCACTGACAGCTGGGGGAACAATTTCCAAGTACTGCAAAGATTCCCTTGGGAAATGAAGCAAATCTGCCTCTGTCACATCCACAGCAGCACCCACAGGCAGAAACTGCTGCCCAAAATATGGAATAACCACAGGCACAGGAGCTGGGAGGGTGTTACAGCTACACCTCACCCACCACCATGTACCAGCAGCATTTCCAACACTCTGCAAAGCCTCTTCACCACAAATTCCCACACCTAAATCCAAAATGGATGAGCCATGTGCAAATCCCAAAGTTTTGAAAACACAGCTGGACAGGATGAAATGCTGGAACAGCAGGCCCAGCCTCACAGTCCTCAGGCCAAGTTTAACACAACACAGGTGATTAGTTTGTGATTAGTCTGAAAAGATGTTCTGAAGTGCTGAAAGCTCTCAGAAGTTTCCTGTTGGACACCTTTGTGTTAAGCATTCCCTGTGCAGCAGCACAGACTCACCTGTGCACTCTCTGGTCACACCTGAGCACAATCAGGGGGTCAATCATCAGATCATTCTGGGTGTATTTCTGCTGCCTCACCAGTTTTGCTGAAGGCTGCAGGGCATTAACAGTCATCACCCACAACCTAAAATGAGAATATTTTTATGATTTTTTCCTTTTAAATAGAAAATGTGTATGAGAAAAGAGATTCCCTAAGCACTTGGTCACTCAGCCATACTTTTCTAGGCCTTCAAGTAGCACAAACTCCGTTTACAGCCCTTGAATTTAACCAAGGTACAGTTCACTTACTCTCCCTGGACTTGCAGCACTTTTCACTGCAGCAGAGTATCCACCTCATTAAAAAAGGCATTTTCTAACCAAAGTGAGTTCCTGTTCCATCAGGAATTCAGCACAGACACTAAAAAACCATACTCCTGTATTTTAAACTGAAGACTTCCTTTCCCCTGAGAACAAATCCTTCCTTCTAAATGCAAAGGTTCAAAATATCAACAAACTAAAAAAATGCAGCTCCAACACATTCTATTCAATCACAGCTCCAACCTCCCAGCTAAAGGCACTGTGTTATTTTTAAAAGAAAAAGTGGCCTCCCACCTCTGTGCACCAAGAAACCAAACAGTATTTTGAGCCTTGATACCTCCTGGGCATGACAGTGTTGAGAACCATCCAGAGTTTATTGACAGCCTGCAGAATCCCCCGAGGGACTCCAGCTTCCAGCAGAAGATTCATGTTTGAGGTCAACACCTCTGCATAGGGGATCAATTCTCCAGCTGAGAGAAGGGTCAGATGTTCCAGGATCTGCATCAGCTGGGTGTGATTCCCAGGCAGCATGGAAAAGGCTGGAAAACAGAAATAACAGGATCTGGGTAAAACACGACTTCTGCCATTAGAAGCATTTTGGTTATACAAATGCAGTTTAATCACACATTCCCAAATCAACTATACTCCAATCCATTTGGGAGGAATTTACTTGGAATGAAGCTCCTTACCTTCCTGGAGCTGTTTGGGAGAGTGGTTCTTGGCCATGTTGGTGAGGAGCATCCTCCTGAGCAGGGCGTCGGTGCCAGTGATCTGCTCCTCACAGATCCAGTCATCCACAATGCACAGGTGGGGGTAGTTGGTGGCCAGGAGCCTCAGCAGGGCAGAGTGCAACCCTTGGGGACATCAGGGACATTCACAGCTCAGATTTGAGCAGCTGCATCTGTACCTGAACACATCTGTGCCCTTTATTTCAAGCCCTGAACTGAACGGCTGGGCTGCAGCTCAGTGAGGTGCACGCTCACAGCCTGATACTCCAACAGAGAGGAAAAGTCACCCTTTGGAAAATATCTCCTGAATTCAGCCTGGAATATTCAACATTGTCAGGTAATTCCCACCTTAAAACCTGTCCTAGGGAGGTAAGATCTACTCTAAAAGAACTGCTTTCCTCACACTGTCACTGTGACTCTTCAAATCACCTCTGCAATCTCAGTAGCTACTCGTGACAGATTTTAAAAGCAAGAGAAAGGAAAGCAAGCTATGAAAAAAGCAACAGCCACTGAGCTGAGAGCACTCAGCCTTCCTTTCCATGCACCTTAGACCTTCAGACACGTTTTTACCTCCCAGCTCCTGCTGCAGCCCCTGTGCCTGCCGGATGAGGTACTTGATTGGAATCTGGTCCATCAGTGCTGAGGAGTAGGACTTGGGTTTTCTCTGCATTGCAGCTACAAGGGAACAGGACAAGAAACCACATGGAGCAGTTACAGCTAAAAACAATTCTATCCCCAACTGGATTAATAATGAAAACTTGTCTCTATATTATCCAGGTAAATTTGAGAAAATATCAAATAACTGCAATTGATTTCATGGTACTTCAGACATGAAGAAAAAAGACTGGAGAATACTGGAAGTTTTGCACCTTAAAAAGGGCTGGTAAAAACACACACCAGGTACAAACACTGAATTTTCACTAAAGTTTAATTTCATCAATAAAATACACAAAGGTCTTTTAGAACTGGTTTAAAGTCTTCACTTCAAAGGTAAAAATGGGATCATTAAGTATTACCAACTATAAAATTGTCCACCCAAAGAAACTGCACGTTTGATGACACGTGAATAAATGAAGATCTCAAATAATTATGAAGTCTTTGTTAATTGTTACTGCATTCCTTAGATGCTCATAAATATTTCTAGTAACTCAGCTTGGACCTCTCTTAATCTGTAAAACAAATGACTCCACTAGAGAGTTCTAGCAGGAACTTTACGTCCTGAATCTCTACAGCAATGTTTTATTTACTACAAACACCTGAACTTTCTATGTTGTGCTTGAATCTGACAGCAGCATGAATTATTCCCCTCTTTGCACCTAATTTTCAGTTAATCTGTCTCTCCCTGATGCTCCCACATTTACCCAGGATCTTTGTGTTGGCCAGCAGTGCCTCCTCATAGGACAGGACGTAGTAGAGCACGAGCAGCTGTGTGGTGATGCTGAAGCGCTGCGTGGAACGAGCGTTTTCTCCCTGCACATAAACCACACACAAAGGTCAGGTGGCATTCCTGATTCTTGGCAAGAAAAATATGGATTCACCCACAAATATGGTGAATATCTGAGTAACAAGAGTCACTTCAAAATATATGATTGTCACAGTAGCAGGAGGGAGTTCACAGGCAGTGAAAGCAAAAAGTGAAGCAATTTAACACAAACCACATCCCCATAAAGTACAAGAAAAATCCAAACAAGATGATTACCCCAGAGAGTCCTTGGAAAACATTGAGGATCTCCTGCTCTGTCACAGGCTGGTTGGTGGCCTCTGGGTTGGATTTAGATGCAGGAGTGAGGATGGAGTTGATGTAGACATCAATGAGGGGCAGCAGCTGAGGGTGCAGGGGGGTGGTGGTTTCACAGAGCTGCCGGTAGATCCAGTCCTGCAAGAGAACAGCCCATGACTGAGCAGAGCCTTTGACTTTGGAAAGTGTAAAACCAGTTCTGAACTGGTCATAAACTCTGTGTCCTGGACCCTGATTCACAAATAGAACTTGTCCTGGCGGGAAATCATTCTGACTATGATTAAACACAGATGGGGGAGAGAGATTTATTGTTTTTAACTTCTTTAAGCAGTGGTCTCTGGATTGCAGAGCTAAAAATGGGCACCCAACTTCAAACACAGTTCATTCTTAAATTACATGATAGGAAGGTACAAGATTCATCAAGAATTCTGCTCCTCTAAGTCAACCAGCCTGCAAAACCTCATCAGCACTCAGAATTATGAACAGAAGGTGGTACAAGACAAAGGTGGTACCTTAATGGACACTTTGTGCTTGGTGAAGGAACGGCTCTTTAGGAGCTGGTAAATGCAGTGGATGGGCAAAAAGCCAGTGATGTTGGCACTGAGGCTGCCTGTCACAGGCACACGGACAGCATGGGCTGTGACCACCTGCAGGGAGAGACAGAGAGCACAAAAACCACTCAGCACAAGGTGACCGAGTCACACAGCCCTGACTGGCATCTCATTTTTGGGGAATATCCCAAAGGCAAAGGAAAGGGCAAAGGAGGAAAAAAAATCCCTAGGTTGAAAATACCTGTTCAGTGAAAATCTCCTGTGTGAAGATTGTCTTCATTCTGCTCAGTGAGCTGGGCTTAATAACAATCTGAAATTCACATGAAGTACTTAGAATTGCAAGTTCTATCTTTCTTATAACTACTGTTAACTTTTAGCCTTTTAAAACTTGGTTTTCCTGGTATCCCAGTCAAATCACATCTGTATCAAATGTCAAACAGAAATATTTTCCAATGTCACAAGTTAACCACCCAATGTCTTCCTTGCCCTAAAATCTCCCTCCCCAGCTTTTACATCTGGTGAGACATTGTTTCACAATAGTGAATTGTTGGCAAATCCCCTTTAGTAATTTACTGAAATTAATTTTTACAAGTATAGATTTTTCTTTTAACTATTTAAAATAAAAACTTTGCAGCTCAATTTGGAAAACACTTCAGTCAGTCTTCTAAAAAGTTCATTTCTCGGAAATAATGATTTCAACAGGACATCACTTTTTGAAGATTCTTTTATCACCATGTTCCTCTGTATCAAGAGCTATGCACATCTGAGTGTTCTTCCAGATTAATTAACTCATTTTTCAGGTTATATTTACTTTAGGTATATTAGCAAAACAAAAGCTCTTTATATCAAAAGTAAAAATCTGATTTTAAGAGACAAATGTACAGGTTAGAAATAGTTCAGGATTTACCTTCATTCCCAAGGTGGAGCAGACCAAATCAATGATGGCACTGAGCTGGTTGCTGTGGAAGTACATGGCTACCAAGAGCAGCATCTCTCCAAAGGAAGCAGACACACCAGAAATGCTGATGAGAACAAAGAGGAAGAAATATAGGACGTAAGTGAACAGGACATAAATAAATGTGAGATTACTGGAATCACTAAAAGAAATCCAGCCTGCTCTCACCTTTCAAAGTAGGCTTCTTCCTTTATCATCCAGCTGAGCCACATCACCATGAGCTGCTCCTGCTCTGGGGTGCTGCAGAAAGAAAATCCATAATAGATCCTTTTCCCAGAAAACCAGTGCCAGTTTTACTATCACTTGCAGGTAGTGGTAGTACCTGCAAGTACAGGAACTGTACTGTTTGTACAGTTTGAGGAACCTTACACCAGGAGACTTTCTGTCACTTTCACTTCAGCATCCAAGTGCTGATAAGAAGTGATATTTGGCACAAAGGTCAGTCCAACTGTCAGGCAACTTCCTTTCTGGAATGCACCCAAGAGAAAGCTACACCCTGAATTATCTGCACTGCTTCTCTCTAAGGAACTTAGCCATGAACCTGTTCCAAGGAAAAGTGAACAAGTCAGGCCTACTTCAGCCTTCAAAAAACCACTCACACTAAGCTCATGCTAATGCTCACCTCTGAAAAGACTTGGTATAAAACAAGAGTGAAATATCCATTCACCAACCACAAGGTGAGAAAAATCAACATACAGAGATTTTATAAAGCATTAGGGGGAATGTGCAGCTCTGGTGCTAAACCAGTGAGATCTTGCAAAGCTCCTGCTGCACTGACAGTACCTGACCAGCGTGGAGAAGGCCAGGAGCATGCAGAAGGACAGGGACACGAAGCGCACGCCGGCCGGGGTGGCGGGAGGGCGGCTCGTCATCAGCTGCAGGAGCTGCTCAGCCTCCTCATCCGTGGGCCTGGGCAGGACACAGAACAAAACAAAGCTGGGCACTGAACAGGGAAGAGATTCCCAGTCTCACACAATGGTTAAAATTCAACTTTCCCTGCTATTCAATCTGTCAAGGTGGTAATTTGCTCTGAACTTAACAGAGATAAAAATCTGTTATGAGACAACAGTGAGGAAACTTCCCCAGGATATAATCTTGTCTACTGGTACAAACTACTTAAATTAAAACTAACAATGCATAAAGATGCTACATCAAAACTCTCTAAAAAGCGAAAGCAAAGGAATAAATTCAAAAGCTATGCAATGTATATTGCTAGAAGAGAAAACAGCTGATAACTCTACACTGCCCCAGCCACGTGGGTTTCGAGTTCTCTTAACAAGTCTGCAGAAGTGATTTTGCAGCAACAGAGAAATTGGTGAGTGCTGTCACAAGTTTTGAGGACACAGCGGCATTATGACAGAAAGCCCAAAGCCCTCACAGCCATGACATGAACAAAACCCCAGAGCATGCCAAGGCTCCTTACTTGAGGCCAGCAATGCCCATGAGGGCACAGTAGAGGCGCAGCAGGGCGCTGGCCTTCACCACGTGCTCCTCCTTGAGCCCCGAGTACACGGACACGTTGGGCTCCGTGTCGGCCTCCGCCTCCTCCACGATGTGCGTGCTGCGCACCGTGGGCAGGATCCCCATCAGCTCCAGCAGCAGCTGCCTCCTCATCTGCCACAGCACAGAGCTGATGTTATCTCTTTTTCTCTGTGTGAGAGGTTTAGAGATGAGGACAATGTCAAATTCAGCCCAACAAACAATGTGTTATGTAAGAGTTTTCATAGTCAAAGGAAGAGGGTTATTTTATTTAAATATAGTTTTCAGTTCTGAGCTTTAGCTATGTCACCTGAGCATCTTCCCACTGTGAACACTGAGAATGAACATTTTTATCAGGCAAATATTACAACCTTACAATTCCCTGGTTTCCAGGCCTAAAAACCTCTCAGGGGAACACCCAAATAGCTGCTGCCTTCAGGGACATTATTTATGGAGAGCCTCATAAGCAGAGATTGCCCTGTAAAGGTTTCTCCAAGACATACAACAGCATTTCTGTGCATTCAGACAAATCTGCAGCACATGTCCAGATGAGTTACATCAAGCTACAAGAATATTTCTTTAAAAGCAGAATACTCAAAGATTTTCTTACCTGTTGTCCATTTCGGATGAAAGTTCCAAACCACGTCCGAACCTTTGCGTTTGTTCCGAGCAGCAAACCACTCACAAAACACACCAGGTCACTCACTCCATCATCTGAGGATTCGTTCTTGGTGTGATCCAAGGTCAGAGCCACACCAAGACCTGGCAGGTGACACTCCTCCACCTGATAAAACACCCAGGCTCAGTCATCTTTGCTGGGTTGGAAGCTTCAGGAAGGTTTTTGGGATTCTGATGAGAGACTCACCACCATGCCCCGCACCCTGAGGGCTTGGGAAGGGTTCATCTTGCACAGGTGCCGCAGAGCCTCCGTCCTGCGCCGGCCGCCGACGCTCTCCTCGTCCTGCCGCTCGCCGTTCTTTATCAAACCCCTGCACACTAAAAAGCCAACAGCACCTCTGAGGAAATCTGCCCTTCCCAACTCAAATTGTCACCTGTCTCAGTGGCATCTAAATCCCTGTTAGCAGGGACAGAGGAGGTTCTCAGCCCCTGCCCAATCAGCCTTTGTAACAGGGACCTACAGATGAAAAGCTGTGACATGTGGCAGTGTTCCCAGGGGTCTGAGGATGAGGGAAGAGATGAGAATCTGACTCCGTGTTTCAGAAGGCTGATTTATTATTTTATGATATATATTACATTAAAACTATACTAAAAGAATAGAAGAAAGGGTTTCATCAGAAGGCTAGCTAAGAATAGAATAAGAAAGAATGAGTAACAAAAGCTTGTGTCTCAGACAGAGTCCAAGCCAGCTGACTGTGACTGGCCATTAATTAGAAACAACCACATGAGACCAATCACAGATGCACCTGTTGCATTCCACAGCAGCAGATAACCATTGTTTAGATTTTGTTTTTGAGGCTTCTCAGCTTCTCAGGAGAAAAAAATCCTAAGGAAAAGAATTTTTCATAAAAGATGTCTGTGACAGACAGCATTTTTGGCCTGCAAAAAATGGGACTGAACATGCCCTGGTGGCAGCACCCAGCATTCAAATCTGTACAACTCATGGTTTAGCCCAGAATTATCCACACTGGTAGAAATCACTTCAAAAGCTGGAGGAGAAGCTGTAACTCACCCTCATTGAAGCTGTCAGGGACATTGGCCACCAGCAGGCAAAGGAACCAGGCTCCGTTCTTAACGTGCAGCAGAGCCTCAGCCACATCCACTATTGGCAACAGTGATGGCAGCTCTGCATGGAAAGAGGGTGCTGAAAGTCACAATGTTTCACTGGGAAACGAAAACCCTGTTTCCAAGAGCTTACATTAACCTTACATCTGCCACAGCAGCTCCAAAATTGCTTTGTTACATTTGTGAGAGGTCAGAAAACACCATAAGTACAGAAACACACCTGCTTGCAAAATGCAGAGAACATCTGCTGCCTCCTCCAGGTACACAGGACTCTCAAAGAGCTCAGAAGATTTGAGGAAAAATTCACCATTTGATTCTGACACCTGCAAGAGAACATTTATCATCAGTGAACAGGTTTTATGGAGCAATTTGTCTAAATCTGTTTTAAATCCAGCATCTTTAGTAGATTAAAAACTGCCAAAGCCATAAAGCTATCAACACAGAACAAGCAGGAAAAGTTTGTAGAATAAGAAATATTTACTACTGGAAATACTTCAACACAGATGGTACCATTGCTTCTTTTCAGAAGAAAGAAAAACAACCCACTGACATTCTAAGTTTACCCAAGGAAAACAAAATGTTTGGTGAGGAGGAAGTGGGGGAAGAGAAATATGATGGTTAATACCACACTGCAGTAGGGGCAAAGAATGGGATGGAGAAAAGTCAGCACTTCATTTCCAAATTATTTCTGCACTGACAGATCACCAAATCACATTATGCGGGAGTACAGATCTCTATATTATAGAGTCTCTCTAACATCAGCAAAGACTTCCTTAGGAAGTCACAAAGAGTTTAAGCACAAGCCACTGTTCAATCAGACTCTTGATACAGCATGTAAGGACTGGAGAAGAAGCAGCAGCACCAGAAGCACACCAGTGTGTCAGCCATTCCAGAGAGGAACCTAAATCTCACAAATATCCACCTATGGGGAAGTTCACCTTGTTCATAATGGCCAGCAACTCGCTGAGCACCAGCCGGAGCCGCCGAGGAGAATCACTGTGCTCAAATTCCAGCGTCAGCCCGTGCTGCAGCTGTGACACCAAGATGCTTTCACCACTGCCACCTCCCAGCTTGTGCCTGGCACACAATTCAAAACAACAAGTGTTAAACGTTTCCGCAAAGACAGAAATGCTTCTGGTTAAAGGAAGGCAGGGATCTCTTCTATCCTTTAAAGACTGTTGGAATTGCAGTACAAGAAAGCTAATTCAGTACATTATCGAAGTTTCAAGTGCTTCTATTCCCCAGCAGCACAGAGAGTCAGGAGAGCGCATCCATCTGAGCTGTCCCTTCATCCCACAGAGCCATCCCAGCCCTCCCCTGCCGGGGCAGCTCCCCCAGTGCCTCCCACAGCTCCGCAGATCCCAGCACACACAACAAACCCCGGGGCTTTCCTAGAGAGCATCGAGGGACACGAATGGCCGGGTCTGTCCGGCGCTGCAACAGCTGGAACAGCTGGAACAGCCACACAGCGCTTCCGCCACAGATCCCCGCTCTCCGCCTTACCGGAGCTGCTGCTCCTTGCTGGCGTCCTGCTCCAGGGCGTGGAAGTCCACGGAGAGCAGCGCCACGATGGAATTGACCGCCTCAACCCCCGAGAGCAGCCGCAGGATCAGCTTCTTGTCCTGCGCCCAGCTCTGGCTCTGGTCGGCGGGCGCGCACAGCGCCATGCGCACGAGGCAGGGCAGCAGCAGCCGCAGCTCGGGGTCGCTCAGCGCGGCCAGGCGCACCACGTCCACCTTCTGCATCGCCTCGAAGGCGTAGGGGCTGACGAACTGCAGCGCCGAGCACTCGGACATGGCGGCGGCAGCGGCTCCCTCACGGCCCCCGCGCCCACCCGCCGCCGCCGCCACTACCGGGGGAAGCGGGAAGTGACGTCACGGCGGGAGGGCCGAGGGGCGGGGAGGGCTGAGGGGCGGAAAGGGAGAGGCGGGAAAGGCTGAGGGGCACCGCCCTGCCCGCCCCCTCAATAAACCCACAGCACAATCAAGGCTTCATGAATAATTTATTCCATTTGAATTTTTTTGTTTTTTTAAAAAGTATAAACCTTTTTTTTTTTTCTTCATTTCCTCGATCACAATTTGTACAACTCAGTGTTTATGGCATTCGGCAGAAATAGTGTTTGTTCCTTAAATCGCTTTTTGTTGCTGTGTTTTGTCACGATGAATGCGGCGGCGGCTCGGCCGAGGGCACGTGGCGGCGGCTGTGCGAGGCTCCCGGGCACATCCAGCCGTGCCTGAGGGCGGCGGGAGCGGCTCCCTGACCTATCCAGCCACGCCAGAGCGGCGTTGAAGCAGCTCCCGGACCTGTCCAGCGCGGTGTCGGAGCAGCTCCCCGGTGTGTCCAGCTGCGGTGTTGGGATTGCCCGTGTGTCCAGCCATGGCAGCGGGGTGGCGGAGCGGCTCCCCGGTGTGTCCAGCCGTGCCCTGAGGGCGCGGGAGCGGCTCCCGCTGTGTCCGGCCGTGCTGAGGGGCGCCAAGTCCATCACAAGCCCAAGGCAGCGCTCGGCAAGGTCCTCACGTCCAGTTGACTCGGAAAAACCTAAAGCTCGATGAGTAGCATCCTGAAAAAGTGACCCTGAGGATTGTGGTAGGTCCCAAATCCAGTTTTACTGTAAATTAAGCTTTACTCCACTGAAAATAAAAAGTACACCCACAAATAATAGTAAAAAAACCCTTTAAGTATGAAGCATAGTCCTGGGCCCTTTACTTAAAAAAAAAATTAAATAAAACAAACAAAATCACCTTCCCAGCTGGAGGTTGCGAGACAGTAACGTGTACAATGTCACCCATGAATGAATTCTCCAATGAAACCCAGATGAAAACAAGGTTGATGCAGCATTACTATCCCAACAGACTGATATGCGGTGCCGTACTGTTGTGCAGCAAATTATATGGTGCAATAGCATTTTTTTAAAATGTTTTACTCTTATTCTTGAAAGCTTTAAAATAATGCAACATAATATTTTGATATTACAGTATTAACAAATAGTGCTTGATTAAAGACATCGGCAAGTCTTCATAGCAACACACAAAGTTAAAATTACCATCAGAGGTAAATATAGAAATACAATAATCTGCGCCATAACTGACAGCTAAGTAAGAACATAGCTGAGGATTTAAATATAAATCCATTTATCTTTAATTATTTCAGAGAATGTTAGAAAGATCTAAATGTTACAGCTCCTTTTAAAATGTGAGGGTTGTTACAAGTACAGCTGGTGGCCTTGCTGGTCTTAGCAACAGGGTTTTCAGAAACCAAATCCAAATAGTAGTGAATCAAATGTGACTAAAAGGCTTAAATGCAGTAATATCTGGGTTAAAATATGTATTTTTAATTGGAATGGAAGGATCTCAGCTTCTTCTTTCCTTGAAAGAGATAAACCTCCACAGCTACTTAAAGCACTGACAGGAACAACAGTTTCTTGCAAGGCCGTTTTGAAAATCTGTAGCTGAAATTTTCAACTACTTAAGCTTGTACTTGCTAAACAACCTCGACTTATTGGATTCTGACAATTTTATTTATAATCCAGCTATTATGTGCACTTAAAATAGTTAAATGAAAGTAGCTAACAAAAAAAGTATGCCCAATATAATAGTTGGCTCCGTGGTGCTGGCAGGTTTGATATGTACATTGCCGGCTGTGACTATCACTCCAGAAATGGCCCTTCTAGTCTTTTATAGTGGTTATAATATTATCATTTACTTTAATTGCATTTGACGGGGGGGAGGAGTGGGAGACTGGCAGCTTTCACAGTAGGAGTTTCACAGGGAAGGCTGGTCCAGGTAACAGAATACAGTTACACCAACGTTCAGGCAGCTGATTCACTTACCTTTAGGAATACAAGTTCAGATTGAACACAAAACAAAGCCACACCAAAACCCAGCCCTTGGAGCTTGGTTAACTGAGCCAGGGTTAGAAATGACCACTTAGCGACAAAGCTCAAAAGAAAAAGGACATACACTTTGAAAATTCCAGTTTTAGGAGCACTTTTCCATGTCAAAAATGCCAACCAAATGAGAAAACCCTTCTGTAAGACAATGTGCCATTTAATCTGCGGTGCATTACCGAGATAAAGTCATGGACAGACCCAGTTTTTTACTCTATTTATCAAAATATGCTAACTTCTGATTGCACTCATGTTGTTCTGAAGAAATGACTGAAAATTCTCATCACCAATTGTACAACTTCTTTATACAAAACCAAAAAAGTTGCTAATATTGTATGTACACGATTCAGTGAGACTGTTCATACGAAAAAAAAAAATCACCTCAGGCAGGTCTTTTGCATTTACAAAACGAGATTTTCATGAGCACAGTAAGTTTGGTAAATGCAAGCAAATTCTTCCTTGTAGAGGGGTTAACAGCAGGTGCACAAATGGATCTTAAAAGTTGCTCCTTTACAGGTTTAAACCAGCGAGACAGACAATATTAAGACCCAGGACTTGGGTTATCGTGACAGGCTCCTGGGAGCGCTGCAGGAGTTCAGTTTTTCATCTGGCAGTCAGATAAGGAACCCACAAAAAGCATCTGCAGCTGCTCTTCAGCACCCGTAGGGGCTATTTTAGAGCAGCCACAGACATTTGGCATGTGCTAGGAAAAAAGGAAGGAAACTACTGAGAAAAAATGGTGACTGTAGATAGAGGGGGACGTTTAGGAAAGCCTTGTGGTTTGTCAGTCCCTTCCTTGGGGAGGGCAAAGCCTCCTTGGCACATGCCCCAGCCAGAGCCTGAAAATGGGATATGGGGAAGGCCATGCACTGATACTTGGGACCTTCACCACAGTGCCAAAAATACATGGAAAAGGAAAATGTTCAGGGTTTCGTGCTGTTTTTTTACTAGTGGAATAAAATCTGAATACCAGAATTCACTGAGAATCTATATACACCACATTTTAGTTAAACACACACCAATCTTAAAGTCAAGATTGACTATTTTTGCATTTGTAAAATGGCTAGAGCTGGGCTAAATCTCAGCCTGGCAGGAGACTTTGGATAAAGGTCAGAGTTTTCTGTGTGTTCTGCCTCAGATTGGCATTTTATCACAAAAGTGGAAGCGAACAATGCAGTGAGCACAGTGCCAAGAATATCCAGGGAGCAACAATGCACAAGAGATGTTCTTGTGATATTAAAACTCGTGTCCTGGAAGTGGATCTGAGAATCTAGCCACAGCCCTGAACCATAACACAAACTTCAACTGAAGAGTTTATTCATGTTATTCTCACTACAAGTTAAACCACCTACAATATCACTTATATATTGCCATTGTTACTCTGGAAAGGTGTGATATAAAATGCTGTAAGACCCGGTACCTTTTCAATTTATATAAACACAGTGAACTTCATTACTGTACATGTACTCTGCAACTACAGCTTAGCTGTAAATCCCCCACACACAATGGTATGGACATTAACCCCTCTATCCCCATTAAACTGTACATCAAGACAATACAAATTTACTGTCCCCACCCACCCCTTACAAAAAAATAATACTCTAAAAGCAACCTACTGCAACTTTTAATTAAGACGATTACATATATTTTAGACCAATTGCTTTAAAGCAAGAAGGCAGTATAAACCTTCTAGGAAAATTTTTATAAAAGAGGTTAAGAAATATAAGACAATTTATACATTTAAAAACTTACAATAAATAAGAGATGCAGGCATTTTTGAATACTAAGTACTATAATCCAATACAAGAACATCTTGATGTTCTGAAGCCATAGGTTGAAACTTAATTGTTCCTCGTGTTTCTTCTCATCTCCATGCTTTTAAAATTCATTAACCATGACTGGGTACTATGGCTCATTACTCTTCACAAATACTGTGGCTGGGGAAAATGGTTAATTTTGCTACTAAAAACGTTATAATACACTTTCTGATCATCATTCTGAAGCGTCCCCCATAGTCAGTGACTCAAGGACAGCAAGATGGGTGCCCCTCTCACAAGTCAGAACAATATTTGCTGGAAGTAACAAGATTCATACCCCATCACAAACATCTTGCACTGAGAAGAATTATAACTTAGTCCTGCAGTGAAATATCCCTTTTCCTCATTTTTGTCTTGCAAAATTCAGATGAAGATCACAGCATATTCATGATAAAGTTATACAACTGATTCAGCACCACAAAATGAATTGGGAGACATGACCGTCTGTCCTGGGTTGCAGGATCACAGGTTAGCCAGGAGAGTGCATTGTACTGTTCCAGAACAAACCTGAAAAACAAACAGCCTTCTGTCAGGCCAGCACATTTTCTCACCAGGATTTTACAGCCCTAATTTACTAGAATCCAGCTTCTTTGGCATCAAAAACATAAAATAGGTTTGCCAACACTCAGAAATTATATGTCTTCCAAATTATTACAGCAGTTCAGAGCTAAACTTGCTTTTGGTGGAAAATTGTCATTGTAATTGTCTATTCTCAGTTCATACCAAGAGGTTCACATTAAAAAAAAAAAAAAAAAAAAAAAAAAAAAAAAAAAAAAAAAAACCAGAAAAGGAAAAATAATCTGATGTTTTCTCAATTAGCATCCCATGTTTGCATGGGTCTGGGCTCCTGTCCTTCAGCACTTCAGATTTTCCACAAGATTGCTGTGCAATATTCTGGCTTAACTATTTCTGTCTTGTCTGCTAGACTCAAACTCTCCTCTAGTTTGAGGAATTTGTTGTTTTTCAAACATTTTCAAAGACTGGTTATTTAAAGAAAGGCTCAGAGATGTTTGGTTTTTATTCCACTGTTCTGTGACAATCACTTAAAGCACAGCAATTTATCTGCACTAAGGATATCAGCTTCACAAAGAAAAAATAAAAAACAGCAGGAAAAACAAACATGCAGCTTCACTGCAGCAGCATTAAAAATGAATTGCACAATATTTCTGCAGGTGATCAATGATAAATACCTGAGCACATCAGAAGTTTGATTAGAATCAAGTGGATGGGAGTGTTTACTGTGGAGTAGCTCGTCTGATTGCACTGAAGGCACGTGGAGGTGCAAAGAGGCCTGAGGAAGGAAGAAGGAAGCCAGAAGTTACTGCCTGATCAGCTACACCACATTTCCTTCCCCCATGTTGTTGTAGCTTGCAGGCACCTTCTCTGTCTGACACACAAGCCAAAACAAATTTTATCCTCAAGCCATCCACAAGTTCAGGAATTCTCAGAATATTTCTATTCTCTCACACAGATCTCTGCTAAAAGCTACTAGCACTACAGTGCTAGAAGTGAAATATATATATGGGGTGTTTTTAAATCCCTTTTCTACATTAAGTGATTATTAAAAACTCAACTCAAGTGGCCCAAGATGTTTAATAACACACAGACTTGGAAGTTCAGCTGCTTTCTATAGGCCTGGTCTATTTATATTTCATATCTAGAGCTGCTTAGAGTAAATAATAAATCCTCTCTTCAAAATAATATCCTATAGCAAAGCTACAGTTGAGCTTAGGCCAAGAGGAGCTGCTAATCCAGACACAAACAAGGCTGCAGAAGATCTATCTGGATCATTAGGAGACAAAGCACAGTATCAGAGATGCTGATTTGTTCATACAGAAAGTTTCTCTCTATACCAATGTACGGCCTTAAATGTGCCAAGTGTGTCTTGATTGTGCCATAAGGAGATAAGGGGCTCAGACAACACCCAGACAGATATACAGTGCAAAGCCAACATGGAAAAACAGTTTTTATGCTTTGTGCAATCCAGAAAGATTCATTTATTCCTTATTTTACCCAGGGCAACTGAGTTACTATACTGTGTTTATGTACCTCCCTCTCTACCACCAGCCCCCACAGGAGCCCAGCCTCAGCCCAGCTCTGTCCAGGAACTCAACCTGTTCTTACAAAACCCTGGAGCATAAAGCCAGGGGAAAAAAAGAGTCCAGACTACCAGGAAGAAACCATGAGCAAGGCAGAACCTTCCCAACAGCCAGATCTCAAAAACTGAATCCACCTGGCCTCTCCTGAAGCAAGAGCAGAGCCATCCCCAGAGACATGCACTGACTTCGGTTTAACCAGAACAGTTTTCACCCCCAGACCCTCAGGCTGCTCCAATCTCTGCCAGGACAGTACCTTAAGAAACAAGGGACACTGATTTTGTGCTTGAGGACACGCTGACCAAAACCAGTCAGGCAATGGACCTGCTTTGGCAGTTGACACAAAATAACCGAGGGCCAGTGGCTGCTGCAGGATATTTGTTACTTCATCGTGAGATTCTGTGGAAAGCAATCGATCTGTGCCTTGACCCTGCAACACAACAGGCAAAGGTTCAGAGTAGGAGAGCACAAATTTAATAGAAATTTTCTGTAGCTTCTGAAACACAAAGCATTTAGAAATATCCAAGCATGACATGACAATCCAATATCCAGGTGATCTAAAAGCTTTCATTCCACAAAAGGAAATTACCAGATGGAGAAAAACCAGACAGAACACACACACAAAACTGTATTTACTCCAATAGTTACCTTGCCCATATCACCTCCATGGGGGTAGTGGGACCCTGGAGAATGCACAGGGGATCCACCAGGAGATGCAGGAAGAATATTTATAATATCAGGATCAAGATCATCTCCAGTGTCTAACAAGTCAAAGATTCCCATTCCATCTGCTCCATCTTGGAAAAAAAAAAAAAACAAGACCAGTGAATTCCTACAATTTCACCATGTGCAGGATATGACAATACATTCAGAAATAAAGGGATTTTCCACAGAAATGGAAATGGTTCCTTGTGACTGTTCACAGGGGTCCAAGGATGAGGGAAGAGATGAGGATCTGACTTTATGTTTCAGAAGGCTGATTTATTATTTTATGATATATATTACATTAAAACTATACTAAAATAATAGAAGAAAGGATTTCATCAGAAGGCTGGCTAAGAATAGAAAAAAAGGGAATGAATAACAAAGGCTTGTGTGTCTCAGACAGAGTCTGAGCCAGCTGACTGTGATTGGCCATTGATTAGAAAAAACCACATGAGGCCAATCACAGATGCACCTGTTGCATTCCACAGCAGCAGATAACCATTGTTTACATTTTGTTCCTGAGGCCTCTCAGCTTCTCAGGAGGAAAAATCCTAAGGAAAGGATTTTTCAGAAAATATCATGGCTACAGTTCCTTAGAATGAACAGTTTATTCTCATGACAGGGACAGTGATGAGGGGTTTTTAGAAGGTGAGAACAAATGCAAGTACAAACCATTGTTTGTGTTAAAGGCCAGATCCAGGTTCTCAGTGGTGTAGGTGGATGATGCCACCTGCACGGAGGCAGAGGTGGGGAACACCAGGATGTGGGTGCAGGACGTGTCCTGGGGCGTGTTCAGCTGGGATGTTTGCATGTTCAGAGTGGTGCTGCGCCCGAACACCGAGCCCGTGGACACGGAATCTGCGCGGGAGAAACCAAACATTCCCTCAGTTCAACAAAGCCTGAGCTGTGGGTTCTTGTGCTAAAAAAAGAGAGCTTCCCAAATACCTGGCATAATAATGAAGGATCCCTGGGGTTCCATGGCCACCAAGCAAGCACTGAGAATGCTGGGGGAGTCTGCAGCAGAGATCCCACACATCCTGCACATGTCCTTCAGCCGCTTGCTCAGGGACTGCAGGTTCCGGCGGCTCAGCAAACAGCTCCAGTCTGCGGGAGGAAATCTCACTTGTGAGGTTCTCTTCCAGAAACAGGGATGGACACATTTGATACTACTGAAATATTAAAGCTTTAAATCAAGCTTTAGACTCTAAAAAAAATCCTGCTGTTACCTTTTAATTCCCCATGTCCTATTCTTCCCAAGCGGCCTATGACAACTCTCCATGGCAGAGAGCTCATCTGCACCAGTCCCAGGCACCATTCCCAGAGTTTCTGGAGACCAAGTCTGCGGGCAGAACCCTTTTTCCTACGAGCTCTAGAAGAAAGAAAGAAGGGAAAACAAAGTTAAAACTGCAGCAAGGTTTTTAATGCCATGTTTAGAACATTTTTGTATTAACCTGAACATTCACCAGAGTGTTGGTATTGCAGTCCATCAGCTGCAGCTTCAGGGGGTTTGGGATTTTTAAATTAATCACATTCTAAAACTGACATTAACAGCCAGTAAGTGAGATGGAGAAGTAGGAACACACACAGTAACACTCAATAATCACACGAAACTAAACTGTGCTCTTCTAGAAATTTAACTCAAAATTATATGCACATAATAGGGAATATATTCATCTGCTGTAGCCACTTTTGCAGCACAGCAAGTCTACAAAAGTCAGTTATTCTTACAGTACCAAACCCAATGTAATTCTTCAGGGGAATGAGAGAAAATACACTTGCTAAAAATGAATTAAAGTTTGGTTCTTACCTGTTTGGTACATCAATATTAATTATGCAAGTTTCTAACTGCTCTCCATAGAGGTCTGTACAGGATGCAAGCAGCCACCTCTGATCGTGAGACAAACAGTAGCCCACAAAAAGCACATTATACTTCTGGCCAGCTTCTCCAAAGGTTTCTCCCAGCTCTGTTTGCTTGTCCTTCACTGGAGCCAGTATAAAAGGAGGGGTGTAGAGTCGAATACACTCAGGTCTCTAGAAAGATGACAGAGCAGACAATGAATGAAGTTTGGGTAAGAAATTATTCCCAACATAAAAGATGGCTGGTTGATAAGCAGGGACCTTCCTCTGATCTGGATAATCCCACCATCTCATGAACAATACTCACATCAGGGCTCCTCAGAGCAGTTTCCATGGCTAACCCTGGCCCAAAGCCAGTTAAGGTTTTCACGTTGGTGGAAGTTGGGAGAGGTCTCCGGCACTGAGTGAAAGCTGAAAATGCCAAAGATTTCAAATGCTGAGTGTAAATCTGCCGGTCCTCGTGCTTCACAGGCTGCAGCAGGTACTGACATGGGACAATCTGCAACACAGGAGACGAGAAAAAAATAAATCATTGTCTTATCAACAGATTAAATGGCTTCTGACACAGTATTTGGTGCATTGCTTTTTGAATTTTACTTTGCAGTCAAATTTCTTCTAATTCTTCCAAAGCCCTGTGGGACTTCAAGAAATTATTCCCAATGGAATTTTCTTCAGAGGAAGAAATAATTTGTTTAGAAGAGAATCTTAATGATTCCTCCAAAAAGCTGCCCTATGTTAACGGGTCCTGCAGCTGGAGGAGCTCTGCCTGCAGCCCAGCAGGGTCAGGCTGCAGATTCCAGTGCAGGAGCAGCAGCTTTCCCATGCCTCACTCATTACTCACTACATTTCCTCTGAGCTAAAACTGATGAGTTTGGAATGTACACCAGGATTCAGCTTTGGTTAACAGCACCCAAACTGCTCTAAAAGCTATAACCTGATGGTTTAACAGCTGGAGAACTGTAAGTAATGTTTGTGAAGGAAATGAAACTTTCACCTGGAGGGTGTTACTGCCCCCAAACCCAGCCAAAGCCAGGGATACCCTGTTTGTTTCTGTTGGCTCACCTGCACAGAAATGATGTTCTTGATGTGGGGAGGAAGAACCTGAACCATCTCCAGGAAGCAGCGCAGAAGTCCAAGTGTCCACAAACTGGATGAGCTGCTGTTCTCATCCTTTTTTTCATATGTGAAAGGATCAATTATGTAAACTACAATTGCAGGTGGATAGGTGATAGCATGTGAATCTCCATCTGTGGGGACTCCGACTTTATCACGATCCATAGTGCTGGGAATGAAATTTTGAAACCAGTTACAAACAGCTGAGTTTTGTAAAGATTAGGTTTTACTTCAAAACTAAATCAAATTGTCAATTTTTAATCTGAATGAGTCAACTGTGGTGTAAGAAACAGTCTTTTTATGTCATTTTTGTATAGGAGCTTATCAGTAACTCTGAATCCCTTTTCTTTCCTTTAGCCTCCTTTATTACAGCAGCTCAACAGCTCAACTATTGCTTAACTGGGGAACAAGAATATCTACAGTAAGAGCTGTCTTCACCACTCTCTAACTTTGATTACAGAAAATAGAACTCTAAGATGGTGCCAATTATCTATCTCCCCCTCCTTCCCCAGGCCTTTAAAATATTGAAGTGAGTAGTTTGGTGAATTTCCTGTCTTTAGAGAGAGAAGAAAAAAAGGAAGTTTATTTTTGCACCAGAGCAGACACTGAGATGTAATTAGAACTGTAGCTACAACTGGAACCAAAAGGTTCAGCTCCACCACAAGTGAACTCTCCAATCTCCCTTAAAAGCAGCTTGGTGAAAATAAATACAGGGTTTTATTGAAGGGGTAAAAGTTCACGTTAGCTGAGCTGATTTTTAGCTGAAGGTGTGGTTGCAGTTCCCTACCTTTCAGAAACCTCTGGATGGGGCTGTGCAGGTGCTGCAGCTGTGTCTCCAGACATCCCTGCTGGTTGCAGTGTTGGCTGTTGCTGCTGCCCCCCAGTTTGCCCGTTGGGGACCGGCGCAGCCTGGGCGGGCAGGGAGGCAGGAGTGGTGCTGTTCATATTGCTGAAGGGTGGGAATGAGGAAGGCTTGCTCGTTGGAATGCCACTGGCCAGGCTGGCAGAGGAGGAGGAGGGGGCAGTGGTGGTCAGGGTGGAGTTGGCTGTGGTGGCTGCAGAGGACATGGCACTGCTGGAGGTCACTGGGATGGTGCTGCTGCTGGGAGCTGTGGGAGCTGATGATGGAGTGTTGGGATTGGCAGCAGGGGCTGTCACTGGGGGCAGAGCAGAGCCTGCCTGGCTGGAGGCAGGGACCAGGTTGGTTTGGGAAAGTAGAGAATTGTCCAAAGGCTGAGAAGCAAGATAAGGACCTAAAACCAGGGGGGAAAAAAGGCATAAATTTTATAATGCAACTGTTTTGATGATTATGTCACCTATGGAAGTCTACAGTTGTAACAAAATAGAGCAAACTTTAAGCATACATTTTACCTCTCAAATTAAAAAACCTCTATTAAATTTTCAAATTCTAATATTTTCATAAGAGCCTTCCAGAAAGATCAAGAAATCTCTTTTTAATATAACTTTTTTCCAGGTGTGTTGAATTGCTGGAAATCACTGCTACAGAATCCAAGTCACCAGTACAAGAAGACAACTGAAATCTCCATCAGGCAGCCACTGCCATTCCCTAAAGGCACTGCTGAATGGTAAGAGGCCATTTTTGCACATATTCAAATATAGTTTAAAACCAGAAAACTCCCCTAATCAGTAAGACAGTAACGATTCCTTCTTCTCTATGGCAAAGGAGTAAGTGGCAATTGTATGAAATAAGGAACATTTAAAAGGTCATACCCAGCTCGTATCTGCACACTTGAGCGTAGAGTTTGAGTTTGGAGAACGCATCGTTGTTGGCATTGGCTGTCTGGGAGAACCACTCTGTGACCAACTTCTCTGACAGCTTCTTGGAGGCTGTAGGGCCAACCCTCATGATCCCATCAGGCAGTAACTTACAGATAGGTCTGTGCTGACCAAGCCTGCAGGACTGCAAAGGTAAAAAAACCCTTAAAAGCTGCTAAATATCACAAAAATTATCTATCATAGAAAGGCAGAGAACTCCCAGTTTATTTACAATATTCCAAGGTAACATTTTAACTCTAGAATCCCACCAGTAGCAAATGTTGAATGGTGATTTTATGGGTTACTGTCAGCGTTTTCCTAAATGCAAGAAAACCAGGTTGATAATAATCGACTCTAATCTTCATTCAACCCAAGCATGTAATTAATTAATTAAATGGAGGTAACACTATGGCAATGCAGAGCTTTGCCACCGGGTGGCGTTTATCGCATGGGAACAAGGAGCAGCACGAGCAGCCCTTATCTTCCAAGTGCCCATTCCTAAAATCCCTCGGAGCAGCTTTCCCAGATAGCATTCTGAGCAGGCGTCGCTATCAGCCCCGACAAGCCTGATAAGTCCTTACGAGCACGTATTAGAAACAGCCTTTCTCAAATCCATTTCAGTGCAAACTGCCACAAATCCTGTACCTCGTATATTGCAGTGAGATCCCTAAAGAAGCTTTTGGCCCCGTTGAGCAGAGCCTCGTTCTCTGGGCACACCACGACGTAGGCCACGTCTCGCTGCGAGCCGTACGGCTCCAGCATCAGCCTCTCCCAGTAGGGCAATGCAAACGGAGACAGCACCAGGAAATCGTAATCGTATCCCAACAAAAATGTTGGGATTGGCAGTGGTTCTGGGGACTCGTCAGTTCCTGGAAAAGCAAGGCATGTTTTTAAGCAGAAAGCTTAAAATTAACTTCAAGGAAACATGAATAAAACGGCCTCTGGTGTTCCCAGCATCTCACAGGAAGGAGCACTGGCTATCAATGGAATAGTTCTCATTTTACAGATCCAAAGTACAGGATCCAACCCTCTGCAAAAAACCCATCAGCTGACTGATGTGTTTTTATTTGAAATATCTCAGGGCCTCAGGAAGAAGTTCCACAGTGTTTTATATTTCCATCAGTACACAGGCAATCAGGAACAGTTCTGCCCTGTCCAGGAAGCCTTTGCCCACAGAGCCAAAGCAATCAGAGACCAAAGACAAGGAAAAAAATGTAAATATTCTAGGCAGATGGGTAAAGGGCCAGACAAGGAAACAAACTTAAGAACATGTAAATGTATAATTGCCATGTTCTAAATATAGCTACAAAAGATCTGCTGGTGAAAGGTCACTCTCGTAACACAGTGGTAAATCAATCTCATATGCTAATGAAGTCATTAAATCGTGAGTGCACAAAATTCACCTTCTATCTGTAAATGCATCACATGTTGGCCACTCCAAACATTTATAAGAGACAAGATACTGAATAACCCTGGATCTTGAGCACAGTTCTGACAGTGCTCAGTGAGCAATAAAGCACACTATCTCAAGCATTTCAAAATCAGTATTTTTAACTCCCTATGTTTAGAGGTATTAAAATGGGGTGAATTGAAAGATTTTGAGTATAAAACCTGAGCAGTTACTCTGTTTTTAACACCAAACCCATCTTTGCAATGTCAATCCCTCACTGGGTGAAGTGTCAGGTGTACACAAACAGTGCAACCCAAGCTGTAAATTTTAAATGCACATCTTTAATTCATTGCCTGTTTTAAGGAATATAAATATTTTCTCTTTTCTGAAGAAAAGAATTCTCCTCTGTCTAATAAGCTCTCGTTACTTTAAAGAAAGGTCAAGTGCTGTTCAGAATTCCAACAGGCTGAGCAGCAGCGGTTTGTGTGGATAGAGCAGGGGAAGGAAGGAGGAAAGGAAGGAGGAAAGGAAGGAGGAAAGGAAGGAGGAAAGGAAGGAGGAAAGGAAGGAGGAAAGGAAGGAGGGAAGGAAGAGGGAAGGAAGGAGGGAAGGAAGGAGGAAAGGAAGGAGGAAAGGAAGGAGGAAAGGAAGGAGGGAAGGAAGGAGGAAAGGAAGGAGGAAAGGAAGGAGGAAAGGAAGGAGGAAAGGAAGGAGGGAAGGAAGGAGGGAAGGAAGGAGGGAAGGAAGGAGGGAAGGAAGGAGGGAAGGAAGGAGGAAGGGAAGGAGGAAGGGAAGGAGGAAGGAAAGGAAGGAGGAAAGGAAGGAGGGAAGGAAGGAGGGAAGGAAGGAGGGAAGGAAGGAGGATTCCATGCAGCCCTTACCGTAGGAGCCTCTCCCAGCCATTTTGTGGAACTGCTGCCAGGTGAGGGGTCCCTGCACGCCCCAGGACCGCACCGTGCGCTTCTTCTGGATGGCGTCCTGCAGCACGGGCTGCAGCGAGAGCAGCATGCGCAGGATGTCCTGGGAGCACTGCATGCTCACATCCACCACTGCAGGGACACAAACGCGTCAGGGCAGCTGCACAAACAACAGCCAGCAGCACAAACCACCTCCACTGCCAACAGCTCTTGTATAAAACACCTGCAGGCACCCACAGGCTGGGATACATAAAGTGGAGCACAAGCAGATTTACAGTTCTCCCTCTTCCCCTGACAAAATACACAAATGGATTTCTTTCTTAATTTTGTTTTTTTCTCTAGAGTTTTTCCCATTGAAAGGCTCCCATCTTATGAGTTAAGCTAAGGGAAAACACCCTAAAATAAAAACAAAACAAACAAAAACAAGCCAAAACCCCAAACATGTTGTAGTAGCCTGGAACTCCTGGATTGCCCCTCCCAAATAAGGCAGATTTGCAGGCTGCCACCCAGTGCTCATTTCACAGAAGTCAAGGGAAGCCTCAAGCAGACTCAGCCCATTTCATCCAGAGCCACCACTGGGCCATTTCAGGTACAAGGCTTTAGAATGAAAAGCTGACACAAAATTTGGCATGGCTACTATTTCCAAGTCCTCTCTTTTAAAGTATCTCTACATCTTTTTATCCCAAACATCAGTCACAGTACACAGAGTCTTTTCCTGTGTGCCTGAAAACATCAATTTATTTACAGTCTGGGCTTTCCAAGTTAATCCCCCAGCAAGGCACAGGAACCTGGCTGTGTTCTCCCAGGATTCCTCCTCATCTTCACTTACAACTATGAACTGCAGCTACCTGTAATTCATAACTTTATCTTTCATCCTGTTAAGAGTTGCCACTTGAAATTCTATTAGAGAACAGTAAGCAAATACACACAATGAAGGTATTCCAGGAGACACTGCATCATTAGTCAGGCCCTCGAAGGAAAAATCCAAGGATTTCTGGTAGACTCAACACACAGTGAAGGCTACAATAATGCTTCTTTTTGCCACATGTGCCATTAACCTACTGCCCCCCTCTCCTCCTTAAAGAAGGGGGAAAGGCAACTGAATCAGAGCTGTTGTTTAATTCTGCCACAGTGGCCTTGACAATAGGGTCACCACTCAAACCCTTCCTACAGGCATCAATCATTCCAGAGCCTCTGGAGAGCCACTCACCAAAAGCTCTTTAAAGGATAAACCTGGTGAAGTGTTGTGGACACTGACAGTGGTCTCATGCTACACTTCAGATATATATGGGGAATTTACAACTGAGAGCAGCCAAGGCCTTCCTCTGCTTGGTGATCAGCACAGGACATGGAAGGGTTGGGTATCCAACCAGAAGTCTGTACGAGCACTCAGGTGGCAAAAACAGCATTCAAACTCCACAAAGGAAAACCACAAAAAAAGACCCTTCAAAAACAAACCCCCAAACAGGTGGACAAGTAGAAAATAAACTGGTTTCAATATTTACCATTTCTTTTTGACCAGTGGTGCAAGCAAGTAGTTTTCACAAGTGCTTCATCAACTTTCCCTCCTGACATATTGTCCATGAACTGGCGTCCATGTTCCAAGGCTAAGTAGCAGTCATTGCAACAATCCCTTTCTTCTACACGTACCACATTGCTGACAGCACCAACTTTGGCCACGGAGTCTTGGTCTGCTGCTCCAAAGGGTGAGAACAGGTTGGTGCATTGATCCTGCAGCAACAGTATCAAGTCATCGGGCAGTTTCTCGGGCTCTTTCAGCCCCCCACTGCCGTGTTCAATGGAAGTAGCTCTGAGAGCCTCAAAGCGTTTTTCCGCTTCTTTGCCGCACTCCGTGTTTCGCCCCAGAATATCCAGCTCATCTTCAAGAAACAGCCCAGAACTGTTGCCAAATTTTCTATTCATAACAGCACTGAAACCACAGGTACACCGATACTGGGCCTCTTGTGTTGGATCAGGAATGTAAACTCCAACGTCAGCACCTTTGATGTTCATATTGCAAACGCAAATGCAGCAGCTGTCGAAGTTGCAGTCCTTGAAGAGGTTCATGACGGACTCGGAGAGGATGAGGTTCACGTACAGGCTGTGTGCCTCGGGGATGGAAGGCACCGTCGCGGGCTCCACCGAGTTCAGGGGCCGGCACGTGGAGGGGGTGGAGGCGGGTGAGTACAAATCCGAGTTCTCGTATTTCACCGAGCCCTGGGCGCTCGCGGGCCCGCCGGCTCCGCGGGGCGTGCGGGGAGTCCTTGGTGTCCTGGGCGTGGGGAAGCGAGGGGTGGAGGGAGAGGGGAGGATCCCAGCCCCGCCATTGCTGGGAGGGGCGCTGCTGGGGGGCATCCCAAACGGAGTGTGGGTCTGCGGCGTGTACGCAGGGCCGTACTCCTGGTCCATGGTGCTCCCATCGCTGGCGGCGGCCGCAAGAGAAGGAAAGGCTTTAAGTACAGAGCATCGTACTGGGTTTGAAGTTTAAGACTCAGATTTCTAAAGAAGGACCTTCCTAATTAATATTTGCTTTTTTTAAGCTAGTCTTTCATAATCCGCAGTAAGATTTTCATTCCCCAAGGAACTTCAAGAGCGTTTGTTCTAAATGACTTTGCGGGACTCCCACTGACAGCACCATTAAAGAATCTCTCCCTGCCTCCTTTCGTCTTTTCCTCTGCACAAAGCTCCCAGGAAACAAGTGTGGTCAGAATAAATTATAAATTCTGTGGTTGTATGGAGTCTAAAGGACACCTTTTTCATTCATGTTTTATTTACATGTTGTGTTGACACACACTAAGAAAATAGACCAGGTCTGTTGACAGCAGATTCAGCTGAATCCATGAGGAAAGTATCACCTAGAAAGGTTTAACGTTTTCTTTCCTAAGCACCTGAGTATCTCCAAAAATATGTAAGGCTAATGAGTCCTGGAAACCTATTGCTAATGAGTAACAGAAGCAACATCAGTATTTGATCCAAGATTTAGTATTCATATAATCTTATCAAGAAATCCATAACACCTCCTTGCTGCCTAATCCCTTTTTATCAGCCACTAATGCAGAAGAGAAAAAGAAAGAAATCTTTTCCTCGAGAAGAGCTGGCAGCAAGACCATCCCTACCAAATGCAGGGTACAGAAACATCCCCTGCAGTTCTGCTGTGACCAGGCCCAGTCACACAGCACAGGAAATGTTTCCCTACTCCCAGCACAGCTGAGTTTACTGCTACTTAAGAAAATAATTTAAGAAACAGCAGCACCACCTACTAAGCCCTTCCAGCACTGACTACACCACTGCAAAAACAAAGTCCCAAGTTTACATTTATCTTGATTGTTACCATCTTCATTACTTATTAAACCTGGACCTGCACCATTAAGCTTCCCCAAGAAACCTTTAAAGGAGACAACAAATAAAATGTATGTACAGTTAAGAAGCTCTTTTGAGAAGAGTCTCCTGCAGTAGGTTTAGCCAGAAGGACTTTTTAAAGGCTCTTGTCGGTTGTATAAACACAGAGTATACACAAATATTCCCATTACTGATTGACAAAATAAATATTTAGGGGTGGCAGAGTGAGCACATCACAAAGCCGAGCCCCCAGGGTCGTACCCATCTTTGATGAAAGGCATGGCAGGGCCTGGAGGAAGCAGATCCAGCTTTCCCACAGTCCAGCTCTGGCGGTAAATGCATTCCTCTGGCAGCTTGATGGGAGGAAGACACTGGCTGGGAAGAGTCTTCAGTGGTGCAAACATGGAACATCCCACTAAAGCCTGACAGTTCTCAGGTTTATAGACATAGGAATAATCCTGCAAGTCAGACATGGGAAAGCATTAGTGTGTAAATTAGATCACTGCAGCAATTAAATGATTCTCCAGAAAACAGGAGCAAGTTCAAGCAGCAGTTCCTTAACCCAAAATCCTGACACAGCTGCAAGGGAAAGCTGAGATGTGTGCACACAATATTCACAATACACCAAAACAAACCTCAGTGAACTGCAGTGACTGAAAGGCATTTCTGCAGCTCACTAATGCCTACTCAGGTTTTACTCTCTCTTAAGGGGTAAAACATACATACTACAAAGAATATTACCTCCCTCAAAATAACACAGGACAAGTTACAAATTGTACTTAATCTCCCCCCATTCCTACTCAGATTTAAGTCATGAACTGGTCAATAACCACAAGCATTGATCAGGGCTGTCAGCACCACCTACCTTGATTTCAGCAGGTTTGGGGCTGCAGAAACCCTCATCCACCTCGATTCTGAACTGAGCCCCCACAGTAGAGCTATTCCCTTCCAGCACTGTTCCTCCAAGTGTAGTGTCCATGCTGCCATACTCCTTATTGTTCATGTTCATTGGAGAAAACCCCATAATATGTTGTTCCAGTGAAGGGGGAGTTGGATACATTTTGTGGAGATCTGCAGTACCTAATTTCAGATCAGAAGCAGACTTTAGAGCATGAAAACTTTCTGAAGTGTTTCCCAAGTCTCCAAATTTTGCAAAGCAAATGAAGGGTACATTTCCAAATTGCCACAACATATTAGAGTCAATGTTTACAGCTACATTCTCTTTAGGCAAAAAGAAAACACAAATAAATCTTACTTATGCATGAGAGTGGGTCTAGATTTCCTGTTTTTGCCTCTTTGCAGTTGGATTTGTCATCAGTGCCGTTCACTGTTCGTTTAGATCCAGGCTAAGAAAGAAGCATTTCAGACATAAACACATGTTCATGTTTCCTGCTAACAGGAAATCTCACCTGCACATACAAAGCTGAGACATTGTATAATACTTTGAAAAATTAAAATAGCTCAGAAGCCTAAGGTTGGGCTTACACTTGTTCTTAATTCTTGGAACCCAGAGAACCTCTCCCAACAGGTCACAATGTTATTGAAGGGAAAAACCAGTTACAAAATATCCCTCATCCTGTTAGCAGACAGCAAAAGAAGCTAAATTAGGGCTGCCCACAGTTTACCAGAACAAACCACAACACTCCTAGAGCCATATTAACATCACTGGTGCTACCACAGCAACAGAAAAGACAAACACAAATCCTGCAGCAAGAAATACAGGGAAAATATCTGTCAAAAGTCAAAGAAGAAAAGATATTTTACAATCTGTAGACATCTGAACTGTTTAAAGATGGTAAGTGTTCATGTTTAAGAGCAAACACACTGCCTTTACATACTGATGACCTTTGATGGCTGTTAAGATCCTTCAGCCCTTCCTCAGCTCCAGCTCCCATTAAAGGTGATGGGCATTTTGTCTGGGTAAGGGGATTTAGGATTAAACGTGGAGCAAAGCACAGTTCAGAAAAGACAACTGATTACAAATAGTATTGAAATAGAAACTAGAAAGATAATGGATTCAGACTGTAAGAGAAACTGTTCCAAGATAATAGCTGCTGCAGACAAGCAGCTTATTTGGCAGAGTGTCCAGTGTTTAAATGCCTTTTCTCTTTCAGAAGTTGCTGTTTGGTTTCAATATTACCTTGATGAAGCAGTTAACAGAGCCCAGACCACAGGAAGAGAACACACTAGCACCTGCTGAATCTGTACAACTCAAACTAAAGGTATGTTCAGGCAGCACACACTGTGGGCATTGTAAGGAAGTGAGATCAAAAGGTTGTTTGCATCTAAAATCTGCCTGCATGAGTCGAGCAGAGCAGCCTGTTTGGCACTGAGGGGCCACAGCTCCTGTTTGTGTGAATGTTCTGCAGCCTCTCCTACAAACACCACAAAGAAATCAAACCCCAAACCACAGAAGGACAAGAGCTGTTCCTCGCTGGTTTTTTAGCTGGCACCTGCCAGGAGTTTTTGCACATCACTTACTGTGAGTTCATCTTCATCAGAATTGAAGAGATTGTCCAGGTCAGTGTAGGACACCACCAGGTCTGTCTCGTGGAACAGGCTGGTGGAGGCCGTGCGCGCGTGGGCAGCCAAGCGCTGGGCATCTGTGGGGAGAGAAAGCACAGCTCTGCTTCTGCCTGGTACCTGCACTGGAGAGCACAGCTCTGCCTCTGCCTGGAAACTGCACTGGAGAGCCCAGCTCTGCCTCTGCCACTGCCTCTGCATGGAAACATCACTGGAGAGCCCAGCTCTGCCTCTGCCTGGTACCTGCACTGGAGAGCACAGCTCTGCCTCTGCCTCTGCCTGGAAACTGCACTGAGAGCCCAGCTCTGCCTCTGCCTCTGCATGGAAACTGCACTGGAGAGCACAGCTCTGCCTCTGCCTGGAAACTGCACTGAGAGCCCAGCTCTGCCTCTGCCTCTGCATGGAAACTGCACTGGAGAGCACAGCTCTGCCTCTGCCTGGAAACTGCACTGGAGAGCCAGCTCTGCCTCTGCCTGGAACCTGCACTGAGAGCCCAGCTCTGCCTCTGCATGGAAACTGCACTGGAGAGCCCAGCTCTGCCTCTGCCTGGAACCATCACTGGAGAGCCCAGCTCTGCCTCTGCCACTGCCTCTGCATGGAAACTGCACTGAGAGCCCAGCTCTGCCTCTGCATGGAACCATCACTGGAGAGCCCAGCTCTGCCTCTGCCACTGCCTCTGCATGGAAACATCACTGGAGAGCCCAGCTCTGCCTCTGCATGGAACCTGCACTGAGAGCCCAGCTCTGCCTCTGCCTCTGCATGGAAACATCACTGGAGAGCCCAGCTCTGCCTCTGCATGGAAACTGCACTGGAGAGCCCAGCTCTGCCTCTGCCTCTGCATGGAAACTGCACTAGAGAGCTCTGCCCACAGCTGGGGAAAGGAAACCCAGGGTTGAGAGGGACTGGCTTCATCTCATCCATCTTACAGAGGTGAGGGCCCTTCCAGTTTAGACTTTATAGCCAACATTTGTCTGCAAGGTGCAACAAAGAAATGTTCCAAGCAGACTGAAGGGGAATACAAACCATAAACCACAAAACTGAGCACCCTATTGGAATCTATTGATTATTCAAGACATCATTAATATAACACAAGACAGAGAGGGAAAAAAGCCTCTTTTACCTTGCTTGACAGAAGGACTGAACAGAGACATTGCATCCTCTCCTTCATGGGATAGAACTGTAACACTGGATGTCCCATCCTCAGCCTATTAAAAAAGAGAGAAAAGTTTGCTTAAATTAATGAGTGGGGTGGGAGGTATTTGATGTCCCTGTGAGGATTCTGTCCCTGGAGAGGATCAGGTTCTCATTACCCTGTGAGCTCAGCAGGGCAGGCTGGGGCTGCTGCTGGCTCAGGGGAGCAGAGCCTGGGCTTGTCTTGGGGATAAATTTACAAAGCAAGCTGTGGATTCTTGCTACAACACCTTAAGGAAAAACCCTCACTATCAGATGCTACACATGAACTGTACCAGTTCCTGAATGAATGCATCCACACATAATTAATTCCAATAAGCAAATGTATTTCATAGACAAGCCCCCAGTGCAGTTATATTTTCTCCTTTTCTGTAGGTGCCCTTTTGCTTTAAGTACAAGTCTCACATAGCTGCACTAAAGCACAAAAAAGAATAAAAACTGCAATTCACTGGCCAGGGAGCGAGTCAGGGCTCACCTCACCTACCCCCAGACCTTTCCACTCATGAAAAAAGCACTGGCCTTGTTCCCCCTCTCTCCCCAGGCACCTGCCAGCACCTATTTCCACAGGAGGCCACTGAACCAGACTGATCCAGCAGCTTTTTCCTCTTGAGCCCTGATGCAATGGCACCACCAGTGTGCCAAAAAAAAAAATTTAGGTGTCATTGGAGACATGCTGCTTAATTTCATTGATCATTTCTGCTGGAATATAATTTGGTTTTTAATTTGCTTCTAAATACACAAAGAAGAGTTTACATTCTATCCCATGCCTAAGGCAATTTGTTTAATCTCATCACTGATTTGAAGCCTCACTCCTTGACTCACCTTGTGTTTCTTCCCCACTTCCCTCTCCATGTTCTGCCTGTCCTTTTTACTGTCAGGAAACAGGAATTCCACGTCTCCATCCACAAAGGCATAAGGATCAATTTCAGGTTCCTGGTCAGCTTCCGTTGCTACAGCTGTTAAATATTGGTTTTTACTCTGATACTGTTGCACCAGTTCATCTGAAACCTTCAAAGGTTTCCTACATTGCACCATTAATCTGAACAGAAGAAAAATAAAATCACAAAATCATTCATTTAGCATTTATTACACAGAATTATTTCTGCTATCACACAGCCTTAACAAGAACAACCTCATCTTTCCACTTCCTTCCTTCCCAGCCAGCTTCAGAAAACTTTTGGGGATGAAGATTAAATCATTACTCATTTAATATCACCTCCTTCCACACATCAGATCCAGCTGTGTGATTCATCCTCCCCTCTCTCCTCAAGCACTGTCAATTCACATAAAGATTAGTAATTTATCCCAGGTCATGGCTGTCATTTGTTATAAGGCACAAATGGATTCAACTCTCCACATCCACTAAAAGAAACTCACCAGGCTAAAGAATTACTCAGTGCATTCCCCAAAAAAGCCCAAGCAATAATCACAAGTAAAGCACACAAATGCCACTGTGCTCAGGAGCCATTTATATCCCTCAGATCAATACAAATGAAGCTTGCAGCACACCAGTAACTAATTTACTAATGAGAAAATTCTAACCACATTTGCCTTTATCAGCATTTTTCTTTTGTTAACATTCTGAGCCAAAACTGGAGCTGGTCAGTACACAGAAATTCAGGTTTTCTCTCTGAAGTATTGGTTTCACAAATGTGGCATTGCACCAGGGAAAAAAGACATTGGCAAGGAAAGAACTGTTCTGATTATGAGCTGTAGATGTGCCCCTGAACCAGCTTCATTTTCTGCACCCCAACAAACAGAAGGCACCAGGTGAGGAAGGTGCTCCCTCAAACAAGATCAGAAGCTCCTGCACATTCCTCTCAACTATAGAAACAGTTTGGCTTTGTCAAAGACACTTCCTAGAAACAAACTGTCCCAAAAATCATCTCACAGCCAACAACAATGCCAAATCCATCCATGCTGCTCTTCCATGCTCAACAAAACAGTTCCTAAATCCTGCAAAAATTGCCATCAGGAAGGGAAAATAAAAAGGCAGAAGAAGAGATGGAAATTACTTTCTAGGAATGGGGAATGAAACACCTCTGCTGTATTTTTGACCAGCAGAGAGGAAGAGAATTTAACAGCCAGATATCCCAGGGGAAAAGATGTTTTTGGTAAGTTGTCAAATCAAACTAGGAAAGACAATGTCCTGAAGAGACAAAAGGAAACATCTTTCCTTATCTACTGGGCTGAAGTGATTTCAAGGCAAAGAAAAAAAGCACTAAAAAACACCATACATGCACATCTTGAAAGAGTCTCTCAAACAGTGACCACAAAGGATGTCCAGAGCTGTGTGTGAGCACAGAGAAGCAGCTACACCACATTTACTCCTTCTCCAGCTTTCCCACCCAGCCATTCCAGTGCTGCCACCAGTGGCTTCCCACTGCCAGCAACGGGACAGAAACCAACTCCAGCCTTCTGTCTTGTGAGCAGCTGCTCTTCCACCCCAAATTCAGCACCAGCTCCTAAAATTAAACCCAAAGCTCTCCATAATTTGATATTGATCACAGTAAGAATCTCCTTTCACCTGAACAAGAAAATTTAGACCAAAAAGAATGGACAGAAGTGCCTGGATAGAGGATAGAGGATAGAGGCAGCTTTGGGTGCAGCTTTCAATTCCTCGGTGCCAGCCCTGAGCCCAGGTTTGTCCCCTCTCCTGCACCCCCAGCCCAGGTTTGTCCCCTGTCCTGCACCCCCAGCCCAGGTTTGTCCCCTCTCCTGCACCCCCAGCCCTGCTGAGCTGTGAGCAGCCCTGTCAGCACCTGCTGCCCCCAGGGCTGTCCCTTTCCAGCAGTGTCCCCACAGGGAGTTGCTGTGGCACAGGGGTGACAGGGACAATTCCCTGCTCACACAGCAGCACAGGGACACGGCCCAAGGGCCAAGGTTCTGCTTCTGGGCCTTTCTTCTTGTGGGCTGGGGATTTGGTGCTGGGGATCTTCACTGGGGACTTTGTTTAACTGGTAAAGCAAATTCATCTTGGCTCATTCTGCAGTAAAACAGAGCTCAAAGTTTTAACACTAAAACCACCAGAGTTTGATTTCCTCCAGTGGCCCTAAGCTCCAGAATTTATTCAGACTTAAAAACAGTATCCAAAGTGACCAATTCCTTTATCCCAATGGAAACTAGCAGCAGAGCAGAATGTTTTACAAGCTGGGGCTTGCAACATTAGCTCTTCTAAGTGAAGACAGGAGCAGAAATGAGAGAAGAAACTTTAACAGGATCTCTGCAGCTGAGACCATCCATATTTTCTTCAAATAATGAAGAAAACAAATACTGAAGTGAAAAAGTTATTTCTTTTTTTTGGGAGAGGAGGGGGGAAGGAAGGGACTTAAGTCTCTAATAGGCATCATTTGGCTGCCTATGAGATTAATTTTATAGTATAAAAATAAATATCATTGCTGTCAGCTAAATCAGAACTAAAATGAGAAAAAGCTGGAAAGTCTTGCTACAGATCTGACTGGGCTTTGTCCTCCCATTTCACAAGGATTAACTTCCTGTACCCAGAGCTGTGCTCACACCCTCAGCACTTCTGCTCCTTCCTCTGAGAACCTCCTGCCTTTGGCCTCCCTGTTCCCTCACAGCTCGTGCTCTTACCCCAGGATCAAGCAGCACTTACTCTGTAACTGATGTTACATTTTCCTGTCCAGCAGGTATTACTGGATCATCTCTCAACTTATCATTTGGAAGCTGGGGCGGTAAGAACTCCACATCCTTTTTCTTTGGAACTTTATAATACTTCCAAGTGGTGTCAGCTTCATCCTCCTCCAGGCCGACGGCAGTGCCCACGTACACGGTGGGCTCGATCACCTCGGGGAAGGCGGCGGGGAAGGGCTGGGCCAGCCCATCCAGCCTGTCCTCCATCGCTTTCGCGGGCACCAAGGGCTCTGGAGTTGGCATCTGGTAGAAATGTTGGCTCTGGGGCGTGGAGGGGGCTTTGGGCACGCCCTCGTCGGGGCCGTCGCAGGGGTGGGGGCTGAGGGGGGGCGGCTGGGGGGAGCTGCCCAGCTCGGCCCCGTGCAGCGGCGCCGCCTTCGCGCCCTCGGCGCTTCGGATGGCGGCAAACCTCACTTGGCTGTCGGGGGCAGCCATCACCAGCCTCTGACTCGCTGACTCTGCCTCCATGGCAACATCATCACTGATAGATACACGATGATGAAAAGGAGTCAAAGGGCGTTTCTGTGGCTTATCCCCTTTGTCTTGCTTCTCATTTGTCTTGTGCTTCGGAGCCGCCGGCTGCTGGGGGCCCACAGGTGGGGCCTGCCCCTGTTGACCTGAATTTCTTGGTTTGAGATTTTTGTGCCTGCAGAATTAATACAGGGGAAAAGACTCCACATTAATCTTTCAAATATGTCTGTGGTGTTCTTTTTCACTAGATAAGAACCTGCTTCTAGGCCATTAAACAGCCTGTGAGAGACAGCTGAAACCAAAACTGCTCCAAAGTGAAGCTGCCCTTCTTTCTGACCACAATTTGAGTGACTTGAGCAGCACTGTATGATTTTACAATACCATTTTAAATATTGTTACATGTGTCCTATGAGCCAAACACACAAATAATGCTCAGAATTAAGACAGTATTTTATAACTACTTTAGCAGAAATAGATTGTCACATGCAAACCTCATCATTTGTAACTTGTGCCAGCGCTGATGAATCAGTAGAACAACGTAAGAATTAGTGAATGGCTTCTGGAATCCAAACACTGACACCAGCCAAGAGAGCTGCCCAAGCCTCACTGGGTTAAGGACTGCAAAATTAACACCAAGAACCAAGAAGCCAAGCTCACTCCTACTAAAGCTATTTCCAAGCTATTACAAGGCTTTTGTAGCTGCTTACTTACAAATTTAGCAAGTGTGGGAAAAAGAAAAACACAGTGTCTCAACTGCATTAATACAGCTGGGTCTGTTCAGTGTAAATGCACCCGAGCTCAAACATTTCATCTGCAAGTTCAAGATGCCAACTTGCAGGATCATCTGACAGAATGAGGCACATGAAATGCTGAAGTGTAGAATGAAATGTTTATGATTAAGCCATTGAACTGCAGGTACATGCTCAGTGCCTGGCAGTTCTTTGCCACTCTTCCATTAGCAAAGTTAAGAAGCACTTGTATTGAAAAAACAGGATTAGGCAGGGATAAAAGGTAAGAGGTATCAAAATCTATTTTTACTTTAAACTCTTACACACATCCACATGTTTTTCTCCACTTAGAATTCAAAACACGTGGAATAATAAGGGGGTTTAGGTCTTTGCAATTTCTCTTTAGGCAATTGCATATTTCTAATACACACCTCACATAGTTAATTGACTGGTTTGCTCTTAACTAGTGCTATCATAGCTAAATTCTCCTTGAAAAGAACATTTAATCCTCCTCCACACCCCAGCTCTTCTCAGGACACAACTATTTCCACAGAACTTTAACCAACCATTTCAATAAGGGAGTTAAAAAAATGCATTTCTCTCAAAATGCTCCATCCTCCAGACAGTAATTTTTTCCTAAGATACCAATATTCCCTGCAAGGTAATCAGTGTAACATTTAAATCACAGGAAGTGTTTAAACCTATTGCAACACTTCAGTCACCTAAAGATTAATATTCTGCCATAAGTACAGAAATTGAGAATTCAATGAAATTAATGTTTCCATTTCATTTAAATACCTGTATTAACAGTATGGCATTGCAGCCTCAAAAAGGGCTGTATTAGATACATATATTATATATTTTTAATCTTTGACATTTTGCCCTTTGTTTTGATCCCTTTTTTCCCAGGTAATATATAAAACACACTCTGGTATCTCTCCCAGAGGAGCAGTTTTCCACACAGCCACCCTTCCCAGAGAGCAGGTCTGGGGGTTTATTCCTATAACAGATTTCTCCTTCAAGGCTAATGCCACAGCCCTCTGAAGAGGTGCCTGAATCCTAAATAAACAGCATTTTCTTGCCATTCCATGAGGTGGAGACTGCCCCCATCCACATGGAACTCCAGGGCTCAGGAACTGTCCCTGCCCTGGCAGCAGCTCCCCCAGCTCCCCCCAACCTCTGCAGTGACTCCCTGGGCAGAATTTCAAGACCTCCAATGACATTTAGGAGAGGAGATACAAATTTTGTTCCAGCTTTCCCTCCAAGCAGCTCCTGCTTAATTACTCCTGCAGGAGGGATCAGGAGCCTCTCCTGAGCACTGGAGCCCAGTGAACATCTCTGGGCTGTGCCTCTGCCAAGTGCTGTACCTTGAACAATTGCAATTTGTCCTCTGCGTGGCTTCAACAAAATCCCAGGATGCCACCTTGTCAGCTGTCTCCTCCTCACACAGGCCATTTGATGTAGCAGAATATTTCCTCCTAGGATTCAATACCAGGAGAGTTATTTGGGAGCAACATATGTTCTTCTCTTATCTTCTGGCAAAGCTCAAGAGCAGTTTGGTGACAGGGGATTCAGCAAAGAAAGGATAAATTGCCTTTTCCTGACATATTCAACTGAGAACTAAGTAAATCATTCCTGAATAGTTAGGGAAAAATGAACTTCTTTAGAAATGGTTTGTTAGAAGAGTAAAGTACAGTGCACCAGCAGTCACAGCACCCTTAACAGAACTAATTGCTACAAGGGACACACAGAATATTGGCATTTTTGGCTTCAGAGGGTAAATACATACTTGTTCTGTGCTCTGTTCATGTTGCACTCTTGCCAGACTCTGTCCACCACTTGGTTGGCCAGTTTTCTGGGGATTTTGCCACCGTGATGGCTGGTACTGTCTGAGATAAATCCATCTGAAACTGAGGAAAACTTCACCCATTTCTGGGCAGACTGAGCATCAACTGGAAAGCAGCACCAGAGGAAACAGATTCAGGCAGTGAGACAATGCAGTGTCTATCACTCCAGTTCAATTAACCAGAGGAAGAAAACTGACTTCTTCACTCAGTGTTAGGAAATAGAAACACACAGAAAATTTAGGAATAGTAGCAAATTAGTAGCAAATTATTATAGGAGATTTTTAAAAGCACCATATATGTTTATGTTGTAAGTAGGTTGGATATTCTTTATCTTTGATGAAAGTGACCTGAAATAAAAATCAACTTGAGCAAAGTCAAGATTATGATTAAAAAACAGGGTCGAGCTTGGGTAACAGAAGATCATGGAAGGAAAAAAGAAACAACACCTCTTCTGCACAATAAAACTTATGTAAATGTCACCTGAAACTATCAGTGAGTGTCACCTGCTGTGACCTAAATGAGCTCCCCTGCTCACACCCAGGGCAGAGGGCACAGAGCCTGACTGGAAACCAAACCACAGCCAATCTTCCTGGGCTGGAGAAAACAGCACCTTTCACTGATGACTGAGGGCACAGTGGGGTTATGGAGCTGTGTCAGAACACAGGGATGCTCACAGAGGGGCAAAAACCCCCCAAAACCTCCCCAAAGCACTGGTACCAACCCCAAGTACAACAGCAGCTCTGGTTCCAGCAGCTCACAGCAGAGTTTGAGTTCATTTTGCCCACAGTTGGTGCCATCAGCTTTTTACTATAACAAACTTAGGACTACAGAAATGTGATTTTCCCTCCAAAGCCAGCTGCACACAGAGCCCCTGAATCCCCTCAAACTCTGTTAGAAGTTTGTTAGAAGAAACCATGGGAACAATTCCCTGGTGCAGAACCCAATTCCTTCCCACCTGTCTGAACCTCCTCTGGGGACGTGGGTGGCGTCAGGGTGACGGAGGACATGGCAGGGTCTCTGGTGGAAGCAGGCACTTGGTGGACCCCCAGGCAGGCAGTGGAGCAGTGGGGAGCCCCCCCAGAGCTGGGAGCAGGGATGTCAGTCTGAGGGACCAGCACGAAGCACGCCGGGTACACCATCCTCACTCCAGCTGCAAGAGAGGGCAGCGCACGCCTGGTTACACCCAGAGCCACCAAAGCAGCATTTCAGAGCAAGCCCTGGGCTGCCAGGCCTTTCCCACCCACTGCAGCATCTCCTTGGGCAGAAACCACCTGTTGGCACCTCCATCATTACTTGATTTGTTTCATTCATAAAGAAGATTTGCCCATGCTTTTTATTCATACAGAAGATTTGCCCAGATTTTCTGTATGAATAAAAAGGGTTTTGTACAGGCAGGGACATCCACGTGCTGCTACCTGCTTCTGTCATTTTGTTTTATAAAAGCTGCAAAAATCCTTTTTAGGATCATGTAGCACTGCCAAGATCCCAGCAGCACGAGGGTCTCCAGCCATCACTGCACTAAGAGCTCCTCACAGAGCAGGGATTGCATTTGCTGGCAAATCAAAGGTCCCCAGCCCACAGCAGAACAATCCCCTGCATCCAGGGGCTGAGGTTTTGGGAAAACAGCAGAGAAAGGCAGGGCCTGAGTACATCAGGTTCTCCAGGATTGTGGTTTTGAAGACACCCCTGAAAGGCAAACCTGCTCTGTGTGAATTTGCAGGGACTCTGAAACAGCACAAGCTGCTTTGGATTCAGCTCAGATGTCAACAGTGATCATCCAGGGCTTTTTCTACTCTCTTATTTTATTTTGTTTTTAAATCTTCCCTCTCAGGGCACATAAGAACAAGACCTCCCACTAATGGCTCTGCAGAATCCACTCTGAGCAGCAACCCATCATAGACAGTGCTGAGCATCAAACAGGAAAACCAAACCCAACAACCACTGCTGCAAAGGAATCACATGGGGTCACTCCTGCATTCAGAATTTTGCAGGTTTATCCAGCCAGTTTATTTCAGCAATTAAAGGTAATCAGGCTCACCAACAAGGACTTCAACAGCAGCTAAAGAATCATCCTCCCAGTCCATTTCTTCTTGTTTCTCCTCAGATCCCTCCTTCAAGTTGGATGTGACAGGGTAGAATTGCTTCCACTCCCCAATCAGCTTCTTTGTGGATGAATCAGAAAGCTTGAAGGACTGCCCTGTGAGTGTGCCATTCAAGCCAAAGGGGCTCAGGATAACTGAAACAGAGATAAAACCCCATTGGAGATGGCATTCACCCCAAATTCCCTCTTCCCCTCTGCAATAGCAGCACTCTTATTTCAGCCACACCAAATAAACAATTTACCACTGGCAATTTGCAATTTACCACTGGTAAGTCAAAATGCAGCCTAATGATGATTTACTACCCAAGCTTTTGGCAATAGGTTCCCATTGTTAAATTCAGAGGTGCTGCAAGAACTGAGGAACCACAATAACAGCTACAGATTAATCCATTCAAACAAGCAACAGGCAAGTTTTCATCTGGGCTTGCAAGGAGTCTCAGATCCAGGTGGGATAAAGAAACACTTCCAGATCCTGGCACAGCTGAGGTGTTTCCTCATCCTTCCATTCTGGTTACAACAACAGGGAATGCAGAGGGAATCCTCTGCCTCATGTTTAGTCTTGTCCATAGTGGGGAAGCACAGCTGCTGTTAAGTTGCATTCAGGAAAAAAAGCAATTTTGGACACTGAGCAGTGCTGAAGGAGTGAGGCCATGCAGGGAGGGATCACACAGCCCCACTGACCAGACTCAGGCCCCAGCACTCCTCTGTCTTCCAGAGCACAGCCTGCATCTGCTGGGGGAACCACAGGCACTTACAGGCAAGGAAGAGCCAAGGGAAAGGGTGGGAATGGGTTAAATCCACTGAGGAACAGGTTAAATCCAGAAATGGATGTCTCAGAGGGGGTTGGTGAAGGTATCTGGGGGTTACAAGGTTGAAACAAAATACTGAAGTCACCAAAATGACAGCACTTGGCAAGGGTGTGATGAGGACAAACGACTCAATTACACACCAAGAGATGAATATGCAAATGTTCCACCTGCAAATGCAGCAGGGCCAGGACACAGCACCTGGCAGTGAGCACAGGGCACAGCTGGGCACAGCTGGGCACAGCTGGGCACAGCTGGGCAGCTCTGCCCCCAGTGCCAGCCTGGCCAGGCCCCCAGGGAGGCCCAGGGAGGGGTGCAGGTGGCAGAGGCAGCAGCCCCACCTTGGAAGGGGCTGTTGGACTGCTGGGCCAGGGTGAGGTGCTCCTCGCTGAGCAGGTACACGGGCTGGTGCTGGCTGATCTCCACGCTCGTGCACACGTTGCTGTCCCCGTGCAGGAAGAAGGTGAACGAGCAGGACAAGTGCTCACTGCAAAGGCAACAGCAGAAAAGAAGGCTGAAGTACACATTTTCTGTAAGTTGGTCTCTGTTTCAGCAGTTTTCAGGCATTTCCTCACAATATATTCATTAATGGCAGTAATCAAAACACCCTTTTACATTCACCCTTCTATTTATATGTTCCTTTACAAACCCAAAGAAATATCAGCTAGAAAACAACAGGCACTAAGTTTTCCATTTCTTCAGTCTGACACTTTATATTTTGCTGTCTTGAGGAAATTTAAACCATAATTTTTTACAAGACAAAAACCTGTAATTTAATATTTTTATACCTTATGCATTTATTTAAAATCTCTAGAAATACTTCTGAACATATTTTATTTTTAATGAGGTCATATCTAGGTTGTCCTGTCACAGCTTCACTCAGCAGAATTTAATATCAGCCAACAAGTCACTTCTTTAAGAGCAAGAAGAATGGCAACAGCTTTGAGAAGTGGTTTTGTTTTGTTATTTAAATTGAATCTTATATTCGTGTTCTTAAAGCCAATCAAGTAACTAAAAATGACATCCCATACCTACACACAAAAGGGAAGATACAATCAATTTAAAAAACCGAGGCTCAAGACATTCTTAATTAAAGTCATTAAGGCAAGTGTCAATGTTTAATAGCAGATGCTTCACTGACAGCTTCTCTCATGGTCCTGAGTTTCAGGGGATAAAAACCCAACAGGTTTGAACAGCACAAAACTCCAACAATGAACATTTCTCTTCCTACACCTCTGATTTCAATGCTGTTTCCCAGTGCTGTGCAGTTATCAGTGAGCAACTCCACAAAATCACTCTGCAGAGAATTTCTCATTTTTGGGGCTCTGCTCTGTGTTGTTGTCACAAAACTACAGCTGACCCCTGCAAGGACAACCAGGAAAATATTTCATCTTGCATCCACATCAACTCCAGGATTTATATGAAATATATTTCACCAATTTTAATTAAAGGACAGCAAGAAAGGAAGGCAAAACCAAGCAGATCCCTGCCACAAGTGGCACATCCTCATGCCCACCTGGAAAACTTTTTACTTTCCCCCTTTTAAAGAAGCTGAACAGGCACAACACTCCTCAGTTACAGTGGTACAAGTTATCCCAATGTCTGCCAGACTGATGCACTCCAGCAGGAAAAGAGCAGATGTTTAAAAGCAGGAGATGCTGCTCACTTGGACATTAAATGAGGTCAAACATCATGGCCAGAGAAGGACCAAGGTCAAGGAGAACCTGAGAAGAACTTCATAAAGTGCTGGTGAGAAAATAAATCTTCCTTTGTAAGGAGAGAGCAGCAAAACCCTGCTCAGCCTCAGGGAAAAGGGATCAAGGCACAGCAAACACTGATTTCAGTCAATCAAAAAGCAGATTCTGGGGAGGATTTCTGCAAAACCCAATGGAGAGGACACTCCATGAATTACTGCAGCCTGGAAAGGAACATAACACCTCTGTGTCCCAAAACCAGATCTGATCCCACAGCCAGAGCCCAGCAATGGAGGCTCCGGGACATCCCTGTTCCTTGGGCTGAAACCAATCCTGGAAAGGCACAAACACTCCAGAGGCACCAGAACAACACCAAAACCACAACCTGCACAGCTGCAGGGGCTGGGAACATCTCCAGGGCCATCCCCAAGGTGTTTCCTTCCCAGAGGGAAATGATGGCATGGGGAACAGCAAGGGGAATGAAAAGTTTCTGGAAGTGGCACAGTGCATTCACTCCATGGAAATGGGTTTTCATCCTCAGTCAGGGAGGAGAAAGGTGGAACAGTGACAAAAACAAAGCAGATTTAAATTGAGGACCAAAGGCATCCAAAAAGGATGAGAGAAGCCTCAGAGTGCTCAGGAGGAGCAGAACAGCACATTTTTATTGCAGCACCTTAAAGAGGAGCTGCAGTGACCCCACTGAGGAGCTGCTCTGAGGGAGAACAGTTCTCAGGGTTTAATTGTGTTCTAGGGGCAAAAATGACAAGATCTGGATGAATTATGAACTGCTTTAACCCACACTGCTCAGGAATGCCAGGAAGGTTCCATTTAAAAATGCACTACAAAACACACCACTGAATTCCAGTATGGAAATCTGATTAAACTGCAATCCTTATGCAAATGGTGGGAGACTGATTTTCCAACTGAATTTTATTTCCCCAACCATACTGCATGTTTTAGGGTGAAGGAGGTGGCAGTGCCTTGGTTCCCTGAGACAGACACCATTCAGAAGCTCGGTATCAGCGAGATAAAACTTCAAAATAAAAGCACATATTCCCTACATACACTTTAAATGCAATTAAGCTTCACCTCTTGTAAACAGCCCATTGTTAGCCAGATAAAGGGCAAACAATCACGGCATAATCTGATGGAATTCAGATAAACCAAGACAAAGGGAGGCATCAGCATGATAACAGAAGCATTTCAATTCATCACTGCAAAACCAGTCCTAAGGAGCAGCAAGGAAAACTCAAGGTCACCATGCAAAAGCCAAATCCAAAAATCCAAACAAGGAAAAAGAGCCCAAATCAGATTTCTTTTCCCCCCAACTCAGCAGGGGAGAGGTTTCCAACCAAATAATCCAGGGAGAGAGCACCCAGTGCTGCAGTGCCATTGTTCCCAGCTCTGCCTCCATGGCACAGAGAGCATCCACTGCCACAGTTCAGCCTGGAAAACCCAAATTTCACCCAATTTCCACTAATCCTGGCTATAAATACAAGTGTGAAACAGCAGAACAATGCCCAGCACCGGGGGGGTTTCTCTCAGAGGTGCAGCAGAGTTGTGGCCAGGAGGATAATTTGTTTCACAGGAGAAATACACAGTAAAAAAAGGAGGCTGGAAAGTCAGGATAAGGAAACAGATCCCACCTGGGACACAAAGTATCCCTGGAAGGGCTTTAAACAAAGCAAACCTGAAAGGCAAAATTGACACTTCATGGACCCAAATGCACTTTGGTTCTTGTGAGCCAGCAGCTCAGAAACTGCTTCCCCACACTGAAATTATTCAGGTTACAGAACTTAAGAAACAGCAATGCATGTGGAAATAATCACAAGAAATACAAATAAAGAAATCTAATTAAAACAGAAAAAAAAAAAAATCACAACCACAGGGAAGCTCTTTGGAGGGAGTGGAGAAAAGGAGGAAGGAACATGAAGAACCAGAGCTCTGCAGCACTGGATGCCCCCACACAAATTATTGTATGGGCTCAGAAACTCTACAAACGTGCAGGCTTTTTGTTATTGTTTTGTTTCAATTAATGCATTTGAAGATCCTCCAATTCTTTAAGTTTCTAGAGCCTGGCTGCCAGTGCACAACCTCAGCTTGGGAGGAATATTCCAAACTTTAAAAAAAGGGGGAAAGGGGAAAAAATGGGGAGAAAAGGAAACAAAGGAAAAAAAAGGAAGAAAAGGGAAAAAAAAGGAAAAAAGGAAAAAAGGGGGAAAAGGGGAAAAAAGGGGAAAAAAGGAAAAAAGGGAATAAGGGGGAAAAGGGGGAAAAGGGGGAAAAGGGGGAAAAGGGGGAAAAGGGGGAAAAGGGGGAAAAGGGGGAAAAGGGAAAGAAAAGGGAAAAAAGGGGGAAAAAACGGGGGAAAAAAGGGGAAAAAAGGGGAAAAACGGGGAAAAAAGGGGGAAAAGGGGGGAAAAAAGGGGAAAAAAGGGGAAAAGGGGGGGAAAAGGGGGGGAAAAGGGGAAAAGGGATAAAAGGAAAAAAAAGAAAAAAGGAAAAAAAGGAAAACTAAAAAAAAAGGAAAAAGGAAAAAAAAAAGGAAAAAAAAAAGGAAAAAAGGGAAAAGGGGGGGGAAGGGGGGAGGAAAGAGGAAAGGTGGATATATTTATTTATTTACTTATTTATTTATTTATTTTCTCCACCATTTATCCAAGTCCTCCTCTAATCTTCTCAATAACTCACAAAAATCCCAATCAAGCAAAAAGTCTGCCACGTAGCACTTGGGGGTAAATAGGCAAATTATCTTTACAATTCAGGCAAGGACACAGGAACAGAACCAGGCTGGTGGTTTCCTGCCTGCTAACGGAGAGTTCATCCTATTTTTATTTGCAGACTATTTTAGGTAGCTCAGAAGATCACTGGTAATTTGTGCAGAGCATCTCACCACTGAAATATGGAAAAAAAAAACCCCGACACCTCAACACTTTGAAATTTTATTCTGCACTAAGAGAGAATCAGTGACATCCTTAAGGTCAGATACAAAATAAAAAAATCTGGTGCTAAAGTCAGCACTGATCACCTCTCTTTTTAGTACTTCTACCATCAGGTATTGTTGAATATACTTTTATTCAGAAAGTTCTGAAAACAAAATCCTAAAAAAACCCTTTTTGTCTTATTCTGAACATCAAGTTGCTCCATGAATATTTCTAATTAATTTCATTAAAGCCCCAATCACAGAATTTAGGTATCAATAATCCAGTTCCCAGCTGATTTCTGAGTAGAGATATGAAGTGCCATCAGAACAAGGATTCTTTATGATTTTTGTCCTGAACACACCAGAATTCAATTAGCTTGAGGTCCAATCCTGAAAGCAACTTTAAAAACAAATAAAAATAAAGTAAGAAAGAGACTCCTTGGGAATAATGCTGTTTGAAGCAACCTTCAGTCCTCATCTACACTCCATTAAAATACATTTGTGTAAAACCATTGATTCCCCCATGCTCCCTCTTCACTCCAATCACACAAAACAAAAATGTTTTCCTTTCAGAGACAAAGGATTATGATTTTATGGGGGGAAAAAAGCAGAAGCTGCTGTGGATAAATCCAATACAATTTCTACTTCTACCTTTTTAAGAATAACTGAAGGGTAGGAGGGGAAACCACACTAAAATCCACATCTACAGGAGGTTCCCATTAGCAAATCTGAAACTATCTCCTTGATAAAAAGGTAATTAGGGCCGGTTTTGTCTCCACATTAGGACTTTCTGTAGAGCTTTAGATCCTCAAAGTGCTTCCCAAACATTGGCTGCATTAGGACCCCACTAATCCACACTCAGATCAGCTCCCCATGGCAGCACCAGCACAAGGAAGCTCCAACTAAAAGCACATTTTAATAGTAAATAAAAAAAGATCCAAATGTTTCAGCTGAAAGAGAAAATGTTTGTTTTATGTAATTACTATCTCCTGTTTTCCTAGCTTGTCTTTGTGAATTACTTCTGAGTTGAAGTGGGAGCACCTTGTGCTGCCAAAGCACCGCTCACCCAACCAAAATATTTACAGAGTGCTGAGGGAGAGCACAGAGCTCACAGGGCAGGGATGGGAATGGGAATGGGAAATGAAAAATGGGGAATGGAAAATGGGGAATGGAAAATGGGGAATGGGGAATGGGGAATGGGGAAATGGGAAATGGGGAATGGGGAATGGGGAATGGGGAAATGGGAAATGGGAAATGGGGAAATGGGGAATGGGGAATGGGGAATGGGGAATGGGGAATGGGGAATGGGGAAATGGAAATGGGGAATGGGGAAATGGGGAATGGGGAAATGGGGAATGGGGACATGGGGGAATGGGGACATGGGGGAATGGGGAATGGGGAAATGGGGACATGGGGGAATGGGGACATGGGGGAATGGGGACATGGGGGAATGGGGACATGGGGGAATGGGGAAATGGGGACATGGGAAATGGGGACATGGGGGGATGGGGACATGGGGGAATGGGGGAATAGGGAATGGGGAAACGCCCTCCTGCCCCAGACAGCCCATCAGGGAGAGCACACCTGGCCCAGCAGCACAAACACAGCAGCTCAGCTAAGGCCCTCATTAATTAATTACCATTATTATTCATTGCAGCAGTTGGCACATCTTGGTCAGTGTGGGGCATTTTCCCCAAGGATCAATCCCTGACAGGAATGGAGAGTTCCCAACCTCAGGGAAACCCTCCCAAGAGCTGTCCTTCACACTGAGTGCCACTGAAATCAATTCAAAGCATCAAAGAAGCTCCTCTTGAAAATCTGACAGTTCCCTTCTATAATAAATTCCTGGGGTAGAGAACACAGTCTTACAATTAAATAGTTTCTTTTGAAAACGAAAAACTATATGGAAAAAGGTTTAAGGTGACACACATCCCCCATACAGCCCTAAGTCCTTTCCTTTCCTTTTTCCTTTCCCTTTTCCTTTGCTTTTCCTGTTCCTTTCCTTTTGTTTTCCTTTCCTCTTTCCTTTTCCTTTCCCTTTCCTTTTCCTTTCCTTTTCCCAGGCTGGGATACACCAGAGCAGTTCTCTGGGACCCTTCCAGCAGCAGCAGGAACCCCCAGGTACTGAGGAGAAGTTTCTTCTCCAGCTCTCTCCACCTTTGCTCTCCCAAAGCCCATCCTGTTCCAAACGTGGCATCCCCAATTCCCACTCCCCATCCCCAATCCTGAACTGCCAAACTCCCCAGTCTTGTTCTGACTGCAGAGGAGCAGGGAACTCAGTGTGCTTGTGCTGTGATCAGCAAATAGGAACGGAGTCCAACTCTAAAAGCAGAGCAGGAATCTCAGCAAAAGCTCAGCTCCATTTCCCAGGGAGCTGCAGGCTCTGTCAGAAATGAAGGAGCCAGAGCAGGAATTGCTGCTCTCACCCTGGACAAAGGCAGGGAGCAGAGATGCTCTTCCAGCATCCCTGGGTAACTCCCCATGGCCAGGCAGAGAAATACAGCAGAAAGCTGATTTTGATGATAACACAAAGCACAAAAACATAGCTAATAGCAAAGTAGAAAAAACCCTTCCAGTTCAAAGCACATCATTAATGCCTCCTGTCAAAAGGCCCTCCAAAGCATTCTTTGTGGCTGAGGATGTTTTGATTTGACTTAGACCTGAGAGTTAAAAATATTTATTTATTCCATAACTGAGTTATGTGCACTAAAACAAATATAAATGCAGCAGGCAATCTGTATTCCAGAATAAGCCACAGTTGCCTTAGACTGCCACATTTTAAATTAACTTCATTATTTAAGGCCTTAGCTTCATCCCAATAAAACCCATTTTATTTTTATACACACTAAAACTCCAGCATGGTATTTTAAAAGGAAGCAAACTGATTTTTTCAGGAGGCAGCAAGAAGTTTATATATCCACACAAAGGTATCTTTTTCCAGATACAATTATAAACAATACTACAAAGAGTTTGCTCACTTTCCTGTATTTCAGAAATTAAATGAGACTAATAAAGCTGTCACCTTGGATTTTAGCATCCTTTAATTTGAGGCTGTAAATCTCAATTATCTGAACTTGAGCTTTCACAGGGAAATATACATTTACTATAAAGAATAAAGATGCAGAAGTTCTTTGGGAGAAGGAGAACAGCTCTAAACACCCCTGTGTTCCAAAGGCAGGGAACAGCTTTCCCTGTATTGCTCTTTCCCATCCTGAAACATTTACAAACATCTTGTTAAGCCAGATTTTTTCAAAGTTCAAAATGGAAATGCATTATAAAATTGTCATTTAACAAAATCTGAAGTGTCTGGATGGTTTTTGTATTATTTTATTGTTCAGTGAACAAAAAGAGCAGATTTATACTTGAAAGCTAAAACCCAGAGCACTTTCATTTTGTTTCCTTTTTCCTGATGAACCAACTAGCAGTGTAATTTAAGCTAAATAAGAGAAAACTGCTTTGTGATGTAAAGTGCTAAATTTGTCTGCTTGTAGTCTCTGTAGCAACCCAATATTCCAAAGAGACAATCATGTGATCAATGCTCTCAGCTCCTGCTGTTTATCCTGCACTGTCCTACTTACAGCAGCTCTCAATTCCAGCTGTCTACAGCACAAGGAAAAACATCACCTGCTCTCCTGCCGGGCCACAGCAGCCTCATTAGAGCTGCTGCAAAAAAATGTTGACATTGTTTGATTTAAAGATTAACACAGGGAGGAAATTTACACTGCAAAGGCTCGAGCAGCCTTAATAGAAAATATTCCAACACTAGCACTTGGTTGCAGACTAAATAGACAGAAATAAACCCAAAAACCTGGGGGTGAACCTTGTTTTGGTAGTTAACTCTCTCGAGTATGAAGGAATTTTTGAGCTTTAGCACCCAGAAATCTCATTCTGATCCTTAATAATAATAATTCCCAACAGCATCCCAGGGGATTGAGAAGTAAAATTCTCTGTTCCTGAGGAAAGGTGACCATGGGAGCTGGGAGAAGGGAGGCAAAGAGGGCAGAAATGGGGTTAAAAGCAGCATTCCCTTTGTCTTGGGGGCAGTGAGGAGCAGACAGGCAGGAGCTGTTCATGCCAATACATTTCTGATGGCACACCAGGGCCCACATTTAAAAAATCCCCCCCAGACTCACACTGCAGCCATGGCCATCCCAATTCCAGCCTGCAGGGCTGCACCAACCTCAGCAATCACACCCTCAGTGCCTCCTCTTCCTCTGCAGGGCTGCACCAACCTCAGCAATCACACCCTCAGTGCCTCCTCTTCCTCTGCAGGGCTGCACCAACCTCAGCAATCACACCCTCAGTGCCTCCTCTTCCTCATGGCAAGATGAGGCAGAGAAAAGAAAATCCCTCTCCAGAACTCTGATAAGCAACCTTCAAAACAAGATAACTCCAAGATGTACAAAGGTTTCAAATAAAGCCAAACTGGCATCTGGAATGTTCTTCAGCAGTCACTTCCCATGAAGTTATACACTTATTATATTTTCTATTTCTGTGGGAAGTTAAAAAAAAAGAGAATGGTGGCCTGGCATTGTAAAATCTGAACCCAGACTTGTGGTAAACAGAATTACCCTGAAACCTGTGCAGCAAGTTATGATAACCTTATCACTTATGAATTTTCAAGTGGCTTGTGGGGTGGTTTTTGTATTTTTTGTTTTGGGTGTGTGGTGTTTCTCTGGTGTTTTTTCACCATTTTTACTGAACTCATCAGACACAAGTTCTGCTTTGCCACCCACTGCAATGGCTGCATTATTTCCCAATTACAAGGGGAAAAAAAAGCAACCATACAAGTAATATAGCAGCTTTTAGCATTCTAGACTTTTAGCTGTCTATCAGATCCACCCACCAATTCAGGATTACTCAATTGTTTGCTTACTGCTTTTTCAATTGTGTTAAAGTTTAGCAAGTTGTAATTATTACCAAAAACTCCAAGAGATGCCCCTCACATGAACACTTGGAGCTTCACTAGGAGTGTCATATTTGATTTCTTTAATTTCTATCTAAAATAGTAATTAATCTGACAGCTTTCCTAATGATATTTATTGCAGGTATACCCCAGTAATGAGTAAGAGGAGCAGACTCATCCAAAGGCAATTCAACCAGCACAGTGGGGTGGGACAGATCAGTCTCCATCTCCCATTTCTGAGGGGATTTTGGAATAAAACCAACACAGCCACATCCCTGAAAGCAGCAGCAAAACAACTGCTTGGACAGGAGAAAAGAGAATTACATTCCTATTTGTCAGATTTTCATTTAATGTGTGGTCATTTGAGCTTCTGTAGTGTCCAAGTGTCCAAAACAGGTTGTGATAAATACAAAGATTTTTTTTAATTTTTTGTTTGGTTGCAGAAAAAAACCTTCAGCAAAATCCTCTCTGTGGTTTTTTTATTCATCTGGAAAAGTGAAATCACCCACTTAAAAATGGGCAACAAGAGCCCAGCACACACCCCCTGCCTCAGGGAGCTGCTCCAGCCCTGCCCTGGCGAGAAACAGGAGTGGAACCAGCAGACTTGAAACCCTCAGAGAGTTTCCCCAGGCAGGGTGATGCTGAACTCTAACACCAACTTCTCTTCTTTTTGGTTTCATACTAAATAATCAGTGTCTGATCCAACTACACTTCCTCCACCTTCACACTTTCATATCCAAACTCATAATCCTATCTGAAACCACTTTCAAATCTCTGTAAAAAATGTTTACTATATTCAAAGAATCTCTAACCTAGAAAAAACTTTTTAAAATTCAATTACTAAATAGTTTAATTAATCTTTAACCCTAAAGTTTATACTCATAACTATTCTTTAAAACCTCATTTAAAAAGGTGTTTAAAAAATTCACAAATTCAAATTTAAACTATAACCAAACTCTATCCAAATAAGACAGTTCCAAGTTATGAACTTGTTCTCAGAGATGAGATTCCAGCCATCCCTGAGTGTCCCTTTGCTCAGTGCTGCTGGAGCTGGGAGGGAAGGGCAGCTCAGCTGGTGACTGCACAGGGCACAGCTGAGGGGTTCCTGCTCCCACAGCTGAGGTGTTAACAGATCCCATAGAATAGAGCTGAAGTGTTAACAGATCCCATAGAATAGAGGTATTTTAATGAGTTTATTTGTTTAGGAGTCACATATTACAGTTCTGAGTGTTCACTCTGTCTCATTCTGATTTCCCTGCTCAGCACCACACCAGTGCCCATTATGAACGTTCAGAACTTTCCTTTTAAAATTCAAGTGTACAATGCCACGGAATTTTTATTTTAATATAACCTTACACGAGGAGGAAAAGGGCAGCAGAGCAAGAGGCAGGAAGGCAGGGCTGCTGGAGGAGCTGTCCTCACAGCCCAACACCTACCAGGAATCCCAGCCTCCCTCCTGGCTGTGCCACCACTGCTGTTGTTGGGAGAGCAAGCACAGAAAATCTCCCTTCTGGAAGCACAGGCTTGCAAACAGGACTGGGAAAAATCCAGATGGGATCAGCTGCACATGAAAGGAACAGCTCCATGTGCACATCCTCCACAGGGACAGGCAGGGACACAGGGGGGTCCTGCAGCTCACCCAGGCACAGCCAGGGCAAGGAGTCACCTCCACTCCAAGGGCACTGCCACACAAATTCCTTGGAACTGAAGATTTCCAGCAAGAAAAAGCAACCTGACTGAAATGTGCAGCTGTAAAACACAGGGAACAACTCTCTGGAGTGGCTGGCCAAGCCTCAAAGTGCAGGGTGAGAGAAATGATGATCCAAAGCACACTGGTGGCAAACTTCACATCCCCAGGACAGCAAATGACCTCAGATCACACAGGCACAGGAATTCCTTCCCAGGACACCAAATTACCTCAGAGCACACAGGCACAGGAATTCCTTCCCAGGTTTCTGAACCTTAATGCAAAGGACAGTCCCAAAGACAGCAGAGTGACATGGGATGAAAGACAAAACTTCAGCTTCAAAACTGATTCTGCAGATCTGTGCATCAATACTCACTAACACAAAAGGGGCTGTTTGGGATTTAGTTGGGTTTTTAATTAAGTCAGCCACATCTACAAAAAATTATAAACTTTGTAAAGGTTTGGCTGATTAAATGGATCCTAAGGAATGAAAACCATGCAGAAGTTGTATTAAGGTTTAGTTTTTGTTAGTTTTAGAGCAGCTGGCTGGTAGGAGATGTATCAGCACCCCAGGTGCAACACTCAGAGCTTTTTCCAGGCTGGCTGCAGCTCCTTGTGTGTGGGGTTTGCTGCAGGGTCACGCTGAACTCTGGCCATGACAGAAATGTTCATTTTGCTCAGGAGTGTTTGGGGCTACAGAGGCAGCACACAGCACCCATGGCAGGGTTTGGTTCTCTCCCACAGCCTGAACTGAGCCCTCTAAGAGCCCAACTTTGCTGAGAGCAGAGAGGATCCCAATCCTGGACATTCCTGGGAGGGATGAGCCAAATTTGCCACGAGAGCACACATCTGTTCACCATTCCCCACTTCATTCCAGAAAAGCCAGGGCTCAGAGCATCACATGGCACTGAGCTATCTGGTAGGAAATACTGACATTTCTCAACAATAAAATATTTTACACAGATCTGTCAAAGCTATTTACATATTTCTCCTGTAGTTCTGGGTTACATATGATGAAATTGTGTGAGTAAGCACACAATTCCTTCAGTTATTTTCATCAAGCACGCTGACATTCTGACCTTCTTCAAAAAAGAATCAGAGCCTCCAAATTAAACAAACACTGCTATTTTATTTTAAAAGCTTTCATCAGCTTTTCCAGCTGCTCTAGAGAGCTTTATAGAATTACTCCAAGAGAATCCAGGACATAACCAATGCTAGTTTTAAATGGCAATTTGGTCAACCAGTTCCTCAAAGGAGGAAAGCCCAGACTGTGCCAACCCAATATTGGCCAAAATAGTTAAAAGTAAACCCTTTCCTCTTGATTTATAGCAGAAAAAATGGATGGACAAGGACACCCCAGAGAGGAAACATTTGCCCTGACCAGGGTGGAGAAAGAAATGCCTGGAACTAAAGGACAAGTTTATACATAAATTAAAAGCAGCAGTTCACAACTACTAATAGAAACACACACAAACATGTGCTTCTGCTTCTTTTGCTCCAAAACAGCTTCTCAATTTCTTTCAAGTTTAAATTTATTGCAGAAGATGCCAACAATGGCCAACTCCACACCCAACAAGCAAAGCCACTGATCTCAAAATTTCCTGCATGCAAGATTTAACACATCCATAGACACATACACACACATAAAAAAAAAAAAAAAAAAAAAGCCACACAAAAAATCCCATCATCTAAGCTTTAAATTACTTTGGATTTTAAAAGCTGATTTGGGAACAGCGATTAAACTTGTTCCAGCTAACCTAGTTTTTATTCATTTCATTATTTATTGCTAGGCAACATAGACCGTGTCAAACCACGTTAGAACCATGAGAAGAAGTCCTTCCAATTTAGATCAAAAATTCTCTCCTCCCCCCCAGCATGGAGGCCACATGGATCCTTTCACCAGCAGCATTCCCAGACAGCAGAACCATCCTTGTTCTGACCAGGAGCTGACATTCCAAACTCTCAGCATCTCCCATGGGATGCCATTTAGCCAAAGCTCAGCTGGGAGCTCTCCATGATGAGTCTTTGGTGTCAGCAAGCACAACCAGCTCCTGTCACCTGCAGGGCCAGGGCAGGTGCACCTTCATAAGGTCCTTCATTCAGGACCTTAAAAAAAGGTACCTTCATTTAGGACCTTAAAGACAAGGTATCTTCATTCAGGACCTTAAAGGTAAGATACCTTCATTCAGGTCCTTAAAGATGAGATACCTTCCTTCAGGACCTTGAAAAAGATGAGATACCTTCCTTCAGGACCTTGAAAAAGATGAGATACCTTCATTCAGGACCTTAAAAAATACAAGACACCTTCATTCAGGACCTTAAAGATGAGACACCTTCATTCAGGACCTTAAAAAATATGAGATACCTTCATTCAGGACCTTAAAAAATATGAGATACCTTCATTCAGGACCTTAAAAAATATGAGACACCTTCATTCAGGACCTTAAAGATGAGATACCTTCATTCAGGACCTTAAAGATGAGATACCTTCATTCAGGACCTTAAAAAAGGTACCTTCATGCAGGTCCTTAAAGGTAAGATACCTTCATTCAGGTATATTTTTCTTCCTACCTTCATTCAGGTATCTTTTCCTTCCTCTCTGAGAGACTCTACCTTCTTTCCCAACACCCATTGTCCATGGTTTGGACATGGGTACCAGAAGGGATTCTGAAGTCATGGGTACAGCACAGAGGAGATTATTTACCATGTTTAGCATTACTTCCTTTCATCTTAAGAAACTTCTGAAGAACTCCAAAAAAGCCGCAAAATAAGAAAGAGCAGAGACCCGGGCTCCAGAATAAATCACCCACAGGAGCCTCTTCATCAAACCTTTCTTCTAGCACAAAGAACAAACCCTCCAGCTTGTCCAAGAGAGCACAGTGAAGGCTCCTACCTCTTGTTGATGGGTTTCTCATCCTTCTCGTAGGGCTTGACGAACCAGCGGCCGATGCGCACGAAGTTCCGGTTCATGAGGCAGCGCTCCAGCAGGTTGTGCACGGCCTTGAAGAGCAGCGTGCGGCACTCGTAGGACAGCCCGTTCTCCCACACCCCATCCTCCTCCTCTGCAAGGCACAGGGGAAACAGAAATCACCTTTTATCCCATCCTGTCACGGCACACACGTCACAACAGCCTCTTCTATCCCACGAGGCTTTCAGAGATATTCGCGGCACGACCAAAGCCAGCCTGTGGTGCTCAGATAACTCTGCTCGCTTTGGGATGGAGCTGCTAAAAGTGATCAGCTGGAAAAACATCTCATCCCCCACAGGGAGAGAAGATTCAACAGTTGTTTGTACACAAAGGAAACAAGTGGCAGCAGCGTGTTGTGTATTGCAGGCTGCAGGAGCGCTGTGGGATCTGTCTGTGAGGTGTTTTGGGGAGTCTGGGTTCTCATCCTGCAGGATTGGTGACAATTAGGCTTAAAAATAAGTTTATCAAAACCAGACTTAATATACCCTGGTGTCTTTGAGTGGCATTGACTGAAGAAAGCCAGGAATAAAAGTCAGCAATCAACTGACCCTCAATGACAATGAAAAATGCTCAGATTCAGAATTTTGGTCAGAGCAACCTAATTCTCCTCACAAGACTCAAAACTGCCATTTTTCTTTTTAATTCAACATTAAAAATGAAGATGTTTAAGCAGCCTGGCCCTGCTTTCTGATGTACAGAGAGAAAAATCAGCAAGACCATGCCCAGCTCCTGCCAATGGGATTCTGCAGTCAAACACTGACACCTTCTGTGCCCACAATCAAACACAGGCACACAAGCCAAGGTGATTTGCCAAATAGAAAAGTGAGATTTGTGACAAGGAGCTGCAACTTCTTGCACCACTGTGGCTCTTGCTCAGTGTCTGAACAGGGTCTAGAGGCCCTCAAAGCACAAGCACAGCTCCAAAGAGCTGCACTGGCACTGCATTCCCTCATCCAGGTAAAACAAGGCACATCTGGGAGTCCCTGGCTGTCTCCCAGGACATATCTGATATCATTCATCCCCAGCAACACTAACAGGAGGATAATAATAATATTATAATATAATAAACCCTGAGATACTGCCCTTAAATCCCTGGCACTCATATCTTGCCTTTCTGGCTCTAATTCCTGGTATTTTGTGGTTCACATCCACCCCTCAGGATGTGCTCTGCTCTCCTTGGACTAACCCAGCAGAGTTACTCTGCAGATGCCATTGCTCTGTACTCCAGGCAGCAGAGAGAGGAGAAGCTTGGCTGACATAGATAAGGAGACATTTTTACTCCAGTCTCTGGATAGTCATGGAACAATTCAGGTCAGGGGGGACCTGTGGAGGTCGTTGCTCCAAGCTCCCACAGAGCCCAGGTGGGAACAGGTTCTCCTCTGTCCCAGCCCTGTCCCTGCACATCCCCAGGGGCTGGAGCCAGCTCTGAGCAGCTCTGTGCCTGCCCCCCTCTCCCTCACACACAATTTTGCTTCCCCTGCTTTGCTCCATGGTCAGAAAACCTCACAACACAGGCAAATCCTTGCATTTAAATCCCCCTTGGAAATAAACCCCTTCACCTTTCTCTGGAAGCCACTTACAAGCTTAAAAGGTTGCAATATTATTAACTAAAGTCTTGATATCCTTAAATTAGAGAGCGTCTAGAAAGCCACACACCTCAGAGTTTTAGCTAGGGAAAACCTTACAGATCATTACAATAAACAATATTTATGACAGAGATGCCAGAGAAGGGAATTTCAATACTACTGGAACCAAAACATGGTGAGCATGTTTGTATTTTGGTATATTCCACACAGGGAAAAGTTCATTTCCACACAAGGCCAGTATTGTGAGTAAAAGAAAGTCACTCCCAGGAACTCTGAGGGACAGAATAAGAGTAAACAAACCTGCCCCATCATTTACAAAAGAGGAGGTGTGCATCATTACAGATGAATCACTCCACGAAATAATTTTCTGGGAAAGACAAGGCAAAACAAGGAGCAGCATTTCCCAAAGCAGAGACCTCACCACAAAGTTTTCCACCCCGCCACCCTACTCCAGCGCTGGAGTGGAGCAAAAAGTTGTTTTTTAAAAACTGTAAAGCTACAAGATAACACAGTAACTCACTGCAGCAACATCACACACGGCTCTGGTAACAAAAAGCAACAAAAGTCCAAAGTCAAAGGGTGTGAGGTGGCCGTGCCAAGCTCGGGGGGTGCTCCCCAGCCCTGGGGTGCCCAGCACTGCCCTGGCCCAGCTCAGCTCAGCAGAGCAAACATTAACTCCTGGGCAGGCTCACCGTGGACTTTAGCTGCACAATAAACTCCTCACCATCTCAAAGGTTACACTCTTGGTTTGTACACATCCAGGAGCTTCCAGAAGACTGAATGGAAGGAGCTAATTCCAGGTTTTATGCCTAATTTTGTTTTGGCATATTACAGATTTCATAGGATTCGGGAAATCTCTGGGTTGGAAGAGACCTTTAAGATCATTGAGTCCAACCCAGCACTTCACTGAGAGCCAAACCCAGGCTTGTTTTAAACCCACCCAGGGATGGGGACTCCACCATCTGCTCAGGCAGCCATTCCAGAATTTATCACCCTCTCTGTAAGAAACTTCTTCCCAATATCCAGCCTAAATTTCCCTTGGTGCAGCCTGAGGCTGTGTCCTGTGGTTCTGCCAGTGCTGCCTGGTGTGGCAATGCCATGGATGATTGTAGGGATACTGAAATAACACAAATCTTGTGTTCTGGTGCTCACACAAAGGAGATGTTTCCATTCTCTGCAGCCAGGTGCTCCATTCAGGATGGATGAAGCTCCATTCAGGACCACCAAGCTATGATCAAGTTTCCAAGCAAGGACTTGCCCCAGGATGTAATTCTTGAATGCTCTCCTCCCTCAGGTTATTGCAGAACCAGAGAGCTCTCAGCTGAGTGTGTTATGTGGAGAAAGTGCAAGGTTTGAGATGGAAATCACAATTAAAACTCCAATTTTTGCTCACCAGACCACTGCTCTGAGTGAGGCTCACCTTGCCACAGAAAGGGAAGGTAGAAGAAGCTGTCAGCTCAAGAAACCCTCACTTCAGAACATTATTCAAATTCATGCAAAAAAGCCAGCAGTAAGTGTTCTCTGACTTTCTGAAGTCTATTTAGTCCTTCCCCTCCCCCTGTTTTAGTGGTGGAGAGAAGCAAACATGACATCTGCTCACATCTGCCAACTATTTTTCTTCTTAATTCAAATTGTTGTTTCTCGACATGAGAAAACCCCTCCCACCTAATAGAAATTGTGCACAGCAAACCATTCATTACAGGAGGGGGAGAGGAAGAGGCACTTTGGTCCTCTCGTTTTTCTTAAACAACAAATCCAAATGTTCCATCTGATAATGCTAACAAACCAAAAGAAGTTGCTGACTCATTTTTCCAAAGGTGCTAAGCCACAATTTCACTTTGGACAAGTGTTATCCACAGAAGAGCTCTGGCAAGCTGAAGGTTACAAGTGCTTCATTTCTGATGAGTTCTCTCAGCTGTCCACAGCACTCAGCTCTTCCCCAGCACACTTATTTTTATGTCAATCCATTAAACAATTTATGCTCATATCCCACTGCTCCCTCTCTCTTTATATCACATATTAGACAGAGTTTTCCTCAAATGAAGCTAAAAATGATCAGGGAATGAGGAATTCATGGAAACAATGGCCAGGAAAAAGCAATTTGCATACTACACATAAACAAACTTTATCAGTCAGCACCTTCTCAATGTTACCAATTTTATTGGAGGCCTTCAGAAGTTTTATGTTCTCCTTTCCATTCTTCCCACAGCTCACCTGAACCAGCAAAGTTCATTTTACTGATTGTGCCATTCTGTTTGTGTGGTGTAAAGAGTAAAGAAAAAATTTGGAGCACCCTCCAAATACAAAACTCCTGTAAATTTAGTGAATTCTGAATAAGGAGTATCTTTAAATATTAAAATATAATTTATGTCAGGTTTTTAAAGCATATTGTTTTTCATAGATATTTAGTAAAATTTACTAATCAAGGATTTCTAAGAAGTAATACATATATGGAGATAAATCTATATTGCACAGATAAATATACAGCCTTGAAAATGATATTTTTGTCAAGACCTAAAACATGAATTTCCCTCCTTCCTTTAGCACACAGCACACCAGTAAACACCAGTTCTTCCACAGGCTGAGTGTTTATCACACCATTAACAATATCTCCCTAATGCTCAATGAATTCTAAAATAAACTGTGCAAAGAAACAAAGCCTCCACTTTGGAGTACAGTTCCCCCCAGTTATTTCAATTACACAGGGGAAAAATCCATTCTTTCATATCAGGAGTGAGACTTTTCTTTTGGAAGCATTTCTCACCTCACAGGCTCCTTTATATGACTGTGCCAGTTATAAAAACACTGACACCTGATTTATACAATTAAACTTCCTATATAAACCCCAGATTCCAAGGGAAGTAAATAAACAGAGTCATGTGCACAATATTGTAATGATATGACAAACACTTGGAGTAGAAGTTTTCCATTTAAACCCCCAGATTTTTGAATTAAAATACTTTAAACTGCTCAAAGCAAGAATTACCCAGCAAAGCTACTGAAATTCTGTTTTGAGGGCCTGAAACAAATGAGAAGCAAAGAAAAAAAAGGAAAGCAATACAATTTTAAAATACCAGTGTAAGAATCTGAGTAAGACAGCTGAAGTTTGCTGCTCTTAGAGTGGTGTCTGTTATCTACACTCACTGAACAGGATCTGAATCCCAGACTCTGGGCACCCAAACTGTCCAAAATGCCACAGTGAGAACACTCAGCTCCACTCCAGGTTGCTTTTTGTGCTGCTTGGCCTTTTCCAGTGTCACACACAGGGGTTTTATGCTCTCTACCCAGCAGAATCTTCCCTAAATCCTGACAATTCAAAGCAGAACCTCTCTGTAAGAGTGTAGCCATGGCAGTTTGTAAGGATAACAAGGTAACTGCTCTCCCTCTCCATTTGAAGGTGTAAATTTGGCTACAAGCCACAAGAAAAACTGAAAAACTTCCCAGCTAAAGGATCCCATACCCTCCACCACACTGGGTAATTCCACACTCAGGTAGATGTGGCAGTGAAATATTTCAGTGTTCTGTAAGTGTTCAGTAAGTGAAATATTTCAGTGTTCTGCTGTAGCCAGGTGGTTTTGCACGTGCCATTGTACACACAACCAACACGAGCCCGTGCCAAACCCTCATTCCCTGCCTGTGACAAAGCATTTTCACCTGACTCCACTGATGTTTCACGTGCATGGTGGTCAGGGAAAGATGGGGAGGGAAAGTTAAATCTTTGTCACCTTTGAGCTCACAGCCAGACACAGAAGTTTGATAAAACTGCCTCAGTAATTTTTGCATAATGCTTATCAGCACTTTTGCTTAAGTGGCTACATCTCTAACATGGAGGACTGAGGAAATGCTGAAGCATCAATGCAGCAGGAACACTTGGAAAGCCTCTGCTGTCTGCCTCAGAACACACAGACCCTGCCCAGCCTCGGGGCTGCAGCTCACCCTGCTCACACCAGGTGCACAGTGGTGTAAAAGCATCCTTTCCCCTTTTTGTTGGGTTTTTGTTGGTATTTTTTGTAGGAGTTAAATGATCTTAGGGAGCAATTGTTATTTTAAAAAGGCATCACTGGCTGAACTCTTTTCCAAGCTGCCTTTGCCAACTCCTTGCAGCTGGCAGGGTTTGCAGCCCCTTGGAATGGGAACTGGCTCATCCTCTGCTTTCCATTGTCCTGGAGCAGTGAGACACTCAGTGCTGACATCAGCACAACCTCACTGCATTTTTGGGGACAGGGATTTGATCTAGAATGCACATGCACTGAAAACCACACAGCACATATCAGACTGTGCTGCCATGACTGTTTTCACCAGACAAACACCAGGATTCTCCCCAGCTCTCCTCCAGCCACCATTATTTTTATACATTTCCCCCTCACAGAAGCATGAGCAAGATTGTTCAGCAAACAAAAACTGATTATCTTGATATATGACAGACAAGTCTTTAATTTTTAAAGTAAATTAGCCAAATTTAATAGACACCAGAATGAAAAAGATACATCTTGCAGCTCACCATTTAAGAGATGCAATTTGAAGGTCAAAGCCATATAGCAGCATTCCCCTATCCCAGCATTAATCAAATTGTAACCATTTCCTTGGGACTATGTCTTGTACATAATTCATACCCCACTGTTCTCAGGTTTAAAATCATCTACTGCCAATTTAAAAGAAAATAATCCAAGAGCAGAAGTAGCCACATGAAAATAAGAGAGAACCTTTCTAATAAAATAACTGCTGATCAGAGCTGTGAGAGACCATTGCCTGCTGAAATTGGAAGAGATGTCCTACTTTAGGGTTTGAGTTGCAAGAATTACTATAATCAAGCCTCACTGTCAGAACAAAAACATAACCTTTGAGGTTGTTAGAGGCTAAAATAACATTTCACTAACTTCTGTCTGCCTCTAGCTACGTTGGGATAGAAACAGAGCTCTGGTTTTTGGCTGTATGTACAGTAAGTAGGTTCCTAGGGAAGGGAAAAAAATAAATGATTGAGTGAAGTCAATATTCCTGATCAATCAGCATCTCTGAACAAGTCTCCTTTTGACATGCCCCGAGGCAACAACAATCCCTGACCATCAACAAGACACTTATCCAAGGCTTGCAGTGAGAACCCTGACACAGCCACGAGCAGGATTCAAACGTGACTCCAGGGCACAGAGTGAACTTGCAGAATGTGCAGCTGAACACAGAGATAGCATTTATTTCTTCAATCTGATATGCAAAGATGTACATTCCCAACCCTGCATCCCCTGCTGAAGGCATCTTGGGAAGGGGACAAAAGGGAAGCTGACATATTTCAAATCCCCCAGGGCTGATAACCAAGATGTGTTCCAGTCACTGAACACCCATTGTTCACTGAAACTGCACATCACCAAAAATTCAGAAACTGTCAAAATACCAACCTGTCCTGAGCAGGCAGAGTTTCAGAGCAAAGGCAGCAGAATCAGAGTTATTAATGTGGCTCTGGCAGATTTCTAACCAGGGGTCTCTCAAGGGCCACTTCTCCAGGAGAAATCTGTCCAAAGACACTGAGGGACAAACTGCTCCCACATTCCTCCCTGTCCCCATCCTGCAGGACAATCCTTCACCCATCCAGCAGCAAACTTCCAAATGAGGCAGCACCTCAGCCTCCAGCAGCAAACAATTTCCAATCAATTTTGCAGGTAACAAGCCTGTGCTAAGAAGTCATTTATCATTCCCATTGAAAATGTAACAAGCAGTCATTGGGAGAACAAGGCAGTGTGAATTACCAGGAGAAATTGTCCACCGATGAAAAAATCCATTAGGCTACGACAAAGGTCAGATAACATTGTTTGGGTTCAGCCATAATTCTCTCTTCTATGAGATCCACGTGAAGATTTTGTGTAACAGCAAAGAGAAAAAGTGCAGCTGTGGGCACCCCTCAGCTGTGATGCACAGGAGGATCTATCCCAGCTCCTGGCACCAGAGCCTCACACACAAATTCTCTTTTTCATTCCAGGAGGACAAAACCTCTGCAGTGTCAGACACAGCTGCAGGTGAGAGCCTGAGGAGCAGCAGCATTGCACACAACACGTGTGGAACAGCTCTGGGGAAGCACAGGCACCCACAGGTGACCTGAACCAAGAAAATACCCAAAGACATGGCTGGGAGACTCTAATCCTGCACTATCTCTGCCTTATACCCTAAGAGAGGTTAAGAGTTGGTAATTCCCTGGGATGATACCTGCTTATCTACCTGTGCAAAAGGGGAATTCTGGACAAGCACAAACAAGGGGCTGAGCTGGAACTGCAGCTACAAACCACTGCTGTTGCCAAATGTCCCTCTGTGATAAATCACCAGCAGACAGATTCAAGAAGTGGCAAAGAAAGTTGCTCAAACAAATAATTTTAGTGGTTAGGCAGCACAAAATTGCACTTTCCAAATGGCTTAAATTTCACTGGATTTCCCACTCTAAATTTGTTTGTGTCAATTTAATCCCACAGCACACAAAATTCACACAGGTCCTTCCACACAAGTGCTGGTCTTGGCTCAGGGCAGGCCCAGGCCAAAACCACCCAGCACTGGGTCCAAGTTACAGCTCAGGCACACAAAGGATGTTCCCTGCAGGTCACAACTGAGGTTATTTATAGGTCATAATAAGGAAGCCTCCAATGCACTAAAATATCAAGCAAACTCCAGTGTAAGTGCCATTTAAAATGCAAAGTTTGTAGTTCCAGGACAGACAGGAATAGGAGCAACAGCCCAATCTTTGAAGTCAACTATTCAAAGAAATAAACATCATTTCAGTGCGTCAATTGTTTTTCAGATCACAGTATTTTTGTATGAAAATTCCACACATTATTAAATTGTTTCAAGTCAACTTCCTCAGTGGCACTTTAAACTCCTGTTTGTTCTCCAGCTTATCCACACACACACACACACAGAGGCAGCATTAACAATTTCTGGTTACCAGGTCACCAAACCTTGGGCTCATTTTACACTTCAGTAATCTGAATGCTGTACATTATTTGAAAGGAAATTAGAGTGATGTGTTTGTTGGGGTTTTTTTTTTCCCTCGAATTAGTTGAGTCTCACCTTTAGACTCACCCAATTTAAATATCTAACTTCGTCACCTTGCTGATAAGCAGCTGGAACCATCTACGTGGGGAATTGAGCTCAACAAGCAAACAGTTCCAAAGGAAGGTGCCAAATTTGAAGTACAACATTATTGAGAAATACAAATATTGTCAGTCTTTCAAAAGGCTGGGTTTGAAAGCAGGTTCAGGGCACCAGGAAAAGTGGGGGAGAGGAATCATAAAAACTAAAAGGTTTACAGATTTTGCATGGAAACAGCTGGTTAGCTCCTGGTGCCTCCTTCTGAGGGCTTCTCACTGATGGTGTGAATTCCAACCAAAACAACTCCAAAAAGCTCAAGAGCTGCCCAGACCTCTACACTTCTTATTACATAATAAAATGAGCTTTACTATTTGAATTTGAAAATTCTAATTGCCCAAACAAAAGGGATCTTATCAAAACATGTTTAAGACATCACTTGTGAATCACAGGCACAGCTTTCAGCACAGCTTTCTCATGAAGAAGCTGCCAAAACTCATAGGTTTGTGTTTTGTTTCTTTCAAGGGAACAAGTGGGGACCAAAAATCCAAAAATCCCTTGTTTCTGAAAAACCCAGCAGTCCAAGGGGGAGAACAGATGGTTGCAGTAATTTGGTGAGGGTTACACCAACAAATTCATCTTGTCTGGAGATAACACTCCACCTGGTGCAGGTGTCGGAAACGAGCCCTGAGTGGCAGCGAGCTAAGAATGTACAGATCCTTCCAGTGACCAGAGAACCCACAGATCCTTCCAGTGACCAGAGGAAGGTGCCAGCAAGCTCCTACCTGAGAGATCATGATGGATCAGGTCAGCAAAGTTGGGGTCATCCCCCCACCAGAATATCCAGAGCTCCCGGCGGCCGGGCCGCTGGTCGCGGCGCCAGACGCTGAGCACGTCGGCCTTGAGGCAGCGGCTGAAGCTGCTCAGGATGGGATCCTCCTCCGTCACCGGGAACAGGATGGGGGCAGACGTTGGGCCCTGCCACACGTAACGCTTCCATTTAATGCCAGTCAGATCAGCCTGCAGGGAGAAAAGGGCTGTCAGCGTGCGGGCACATCCGCAGCGAGCGCATCCGCACGCGGGGAGAGGGGTGCGAGAAAGGGATCCGAGAAAGGGATCCCCCGGGATTTCGTGGAACTGTGTTGGTTGGTTGGTTCTGTGTGTGCTTTAGGATCCCTGGGTGTTCCCAGTTTAATAACTGCAGGAAAGCAAGAGCTGTTTGTTTTCACTGCAGCTTTAAGGGTACACAGAGAAAAAGCGGGTTTGATTTAAAGTAAAAGAGTGAAAGACGAGTGAGTAATGTTATTATTCACAGACTGACACAGTCCAATCTCCTAAACACTTGCCTTAGCAAAGAACATCTTTCTTTTTGCTTACTTATGCATACACTGCCTTTTCCATCCAAGATTACTCCATGGAAATAGGTGATACAGTAAATCACACGTTCTTCCAGCCATCTACCACTTGGGAAAATTTCACAAGTTTCTCCATGGCAAAAAAATTCTGTCTCTCCCCCAGGAAATCTCTCGTCTTCACTGATTTTACCAAGAGCTATCATACTTTTCATTCCTCACACCACATTTCAATGATTTAAATCCTCGTTTTATCATTCAATTATATGTTAGACCTGCAACCACGCTGATAATGATCCACTAAACCCCTTCCTAGGCAAAAATTAATTTGGCTTTACACAGGGAAAGAGCTACTACCGTGTGTAACAGGAAGCACACAATTCCTGGATTATCTCCACCACAACACCAAGTTTTAGCACTCAGTTTTTTCACTCCAGCACAGGCACCTTAAGGCAGGTAGGGGAGGCATTGCCCCGGGTTCTCTTTGGGAAGGCAGAGCCAGGCAGGCTGGCATTTGCTAAGAAGTTACTATTTTTTGTCTTCCCAATATGACAACACACAAAAGATTACTGCAACATTTAAACCTAACATGGCAGCCTCCCTACCTTCAGCAGGAGAGCAATTTAGATGAAAGGTTGTCTGCAACAGTTGCTACTTCAGAAAGACTTTCAGATTTAAAATTGTACTATTAATCTGGAGCTGCAGGCCTGATGCAGGCTGCAGACACAGTCAGGCCGCCCGGATTCCCCTCCATCCAAAAATATGAGTGCCACAGATTGGCACAGGATTGTTGTAACAATCTCTAGGATCATAAATATCAGGCAGACAGCTAAGATTAGCTCATTTGCATTAAAAGCTGATGAAACAGCTCAGCACAGACACCAAAAAATTGCATCACAGTCCAGTTATATCGAATTTACTCTTGGAGCTACCAAAATTCAACAACATGAACCATTTGATATTTGGGTTTTAAAAAAAAGACTACAAAATGGTGCACATCAAAACACAAGACAGGCAGGGCATCACCAGAATAAAAACAAGCAGGGAAAGGGATCCGTGTAAAAGCGAGGAAGAAGGGGAGGATTCGCCTGGGATGCCACGAGTGAGGAGGGAAAAGAAAGTTCCCCGAGATGTGGGGCCGGGAGCAGCAGCAGCAGCTCCGAGAAACACCAGGCTCAGGGGCAGGGGCAGGGGAGAAAGGAGGAAAAGTTGGAAGGCACGGAAAGGGGAGGAAAAGGCGAGTTCCAGGGAGGCTGCTATCCAGGAAGAAAGCGGAGGGAGGGGCGAGGCGAGACAGACAGCGATGGAGGGGAACCAGAGGGGCATGGGAGAGTTGGCTGCTCCAGGCAGGGCCTACTCCGAGGGCTCATCCAGCAGAAGCTCCGCTAAAAATGGCTGCTTTGCTTCCACTGCCCCTTCCCCCTCCCCCGGAGCTCCCAGCCCTTCCCTCGGTGGCCCCGGGCGGCTGCGAGCCGGGGGCCGACACTCACCAGGCAGAAGAGGTTGGAATGGCAATCCTCCAGGCTGGCCCCGTTCGGCACGAAGCAGGAACTCATCCTCACAGCCACAACCCACACGCCATTATCCCACAGCCTCCGACAAGAAAGAAAGAGACAGACAGAGAGAGAGAGAGAGAGAGAGGGAGAGAGGGAGAGACAGACAGCGAGAGGGAAAGGGGGAGGGGGGCTCTGCACACGCACAAATAATAATACAATTAAATAAGGGATTTACAGACACACGCACGCGAAATAGTGGCAGGGGGAATAACCCGCGAGGAGAGACAGAGAGGTGTGGGAGAGAGAGGGGGGGGGGAATATATTTTAAAAAATATAAAATAAAAAAATTAAAGAGGAACTCAGAACGTTTTCTCGTCTTCTGGAGCTCAATCGGGGGTGTAAAGCCGCCGTGGAAGGGGAGAACAGAAAGAGGGAGGTGGTAAGTAATCCAACGACGGGAGATTAAGATCAAAATCCTCCCTGTTCCTCTTGTCTTCTCGTTCGCATAAGGAGGGGAGGGAGAGGAGGTAAGGTGAAGGGGTAATTGATCCAACAAGAGAATAAAAATGGGGTAATTAATCCAGGGGGCTAGGGGTAAAAATCAGTTGACATCCCTCCTTCCTCTCTTCTCAGATGCCAAGCAAGAGAAGCAGGAAAAAATAAATAATCCAGCGGGGGCAATTAATCCAGAACCCCCCCTCCTCTTCCTCCTGTTCCTTTAGTCATCAGATGAGAAAGGGGCAAATTGTGGAATGACTGGGAAGGATTGGCCGTGGGAGAGAGAAAAATCCAGGCTCGTCTCTTCGGAGTCCGAGGGCAACAGGGTGTGGGGGGGTCAGATTCTTCTCCCCTGCTCCAAAAATATTCCAAATAAATTAAAATTTAAAATCATAAAAACAAACTTCAGGGGCCAGAAGCAAGGCCAGTCTGAAGAATTCGTAAAGGCAGAGCAAGAAAAATTTCCTGGGGTGTACCCCAAAAAAACATCTGCGGGGGCAGGGGAGGGGGGAAGGTATTCCTTGAGAGAGAAAGGCCGCAAAAGTCTCCTTAGCAGCCCAGCGGGGGATTAAATTCCCGTGTGGAAACCCCCCCTCCCCAAAACGAAATACTCTTCGCAGCGAGGGCGAAACCAAAATATCCTCCGCTGGGTAAAAATTCCTTCCGTGGGGAAAGGAGGGAGGGGGAGAAGGGTGGAAGGAGGAAATTGCGGGTGACCCTCGAAGTCTCTTCGGGGAAGGATGGAGGAGTCTCCGGGAGGCCGATCCCCAGCCTTTTCGGGGGAGGAGGAGGACGCGGTAAATCGCAGAGTGTCTTCGGGGAGCCTGGTCCTCCCCAGCTGTCCTCGGGGGCCGGGGGACCCCGCAAAGTCTCTTCGGGGGAAGCGGAGCCCTCACGGCGGGCAGGGGGACACGACCCCCGCCAGAGCCCGGGGGGCGGCGAGGCGGGGAGGGACCAGCTCAGCTGCGAGGCCGGTCCTTTAAAAATAAAGGGGAAAAAAAAAAAGAAAGAAAAAAAAAAAAGAAAAAAAAAAACCAAACAAACAACAAAACAGGGGAAGAAAAAAAAAAAAAAAAAGCGCGAGGGGGGGGAATATAAAAAACGATCGTCTTCAGCCGGAGCGGTCTGTGCCGGGGGGGCGGGGGAGCCCCGAGACCGCTCGCTCTCCTCAGGTGCGGGTCCCCGCGGGGGCGGTGGGCGGAGGGCCCCCTCCCCGAGGCTCCTGGGCAGGGCGGGGAGGCGGCGGCCGAGCCCCGGGCTCTGCTCAGCCCGAAGGGGTCGGAGCCCCGCAATTCCCGGCGCCGCCGACACACAGGGACGCGGCGGCCGCCGCCGCTGCTGCCGCTGGCGGAGTCGGTGCCGCGAAGCCCCCGCCGGCGCGTCGCCTCCCCTCAGCGGTGCCTCTGTCGGCGGCTGCCCGGCCGCGGCATCCTGTGGCGGCGGGAGCCTCAGCGCGGGTCCCCCATGGCCGGAGCGGGAGCGGATCCGGCTCCCGGGTAATTCCGAGACCCTTTTTCTTTAATGGCGGCCACAGGGACGGCGGTCGGGGCCCCCCTGCCGCGCTCCCATTGGCCGCCGCGCCGTCACGTGGGCGCGCACCGCCATGGCCGCCGGCGCCGCTGGGGGAAGGCGGGTGCGGCGGCGGCGCGCGGCCGCCAGGGGCGTCCGGGGCGCTGCGGAGCCCCCGCCTTGCTCGTTGGGCCGGCGCCATCTAGCGGCTGGGCCTGGAGGCGGCGCGGCGGCGGGGCCGCGGGTTCGAGTCCCGCTCCCGCTGGGCCCGCGGCCCCCGGGATGGTGGGGATGGCTCGGGGTGGAAGGAGCGCGGTGGGACAACCAGGAGCACAGGATCATGTCTGGGATATTGCCACGAGAGAGGCTCCGCAACATCTCTGGGTAAAGTGCCCCTTGGATAAGTTCTTCCCCATGTTCAGGTGGAGCTCCCTGGTTCCTGCCCACTGTGCCATGTCCCGGCAGCACGCAGCAGAGCCTGGCGCGTCTTTTGGCAACCCCATTTCGATATTTACACCCCTCCCTAATCCCTGCTGGGGCTCCCATCCATTCCAGGGCTGATCCCGGTGTGAGCCATAAGGGCTGGACTCAGCGATCCCTGTGGAAATCCTGGGATTCTGTGCCCAGCCCGGGGCACCTCTGGTCAGCCCGGGCCAAAGTCCGGGCACAGAGTGTGCCCCAGCTCAGGAACACTCGCCTTGGCTCCCCTGCCACAGCTTCCACCCCTTGGCAGAGCATTCCCGAGATCTGCACAGAGCAAATTCCAGAGTGAGGATCTCGGAGCCTTTTTGAAAAGATAGGCAAGAATTGTGAAAGCTGACTTTAATATTTAATGCAAGCATTAATGCTCTCACTAGTCCCACAGACAGCCTCTCTGCCAAAGCAGAGCCCAACTCCAAACCCATTTTTTTCCATCCATGCCCGGATCCATATTGTGCAGTTCAAGAGGATGAAGTAGGTGGCTTCTCTGTTACTACATGCACAGATTTGCAGAAGGACTGTGAGATTATTCAGAATTAAGATGCTACAGTGACAGTGAAAGCTATTTTTAAGAGATGTTTGGAAAGTGTATGCATCTTACTAATCCTCTCATATTACACATTCATTTTCTAGGCAATGCCTTGCATGTAAAACAGAAAATTTTAAATTACTATATGCAGAATTTTTACTGCAGCGTTCGAGTGAAAACACAAACCAGTGTAAAGCACCTAAAGTAAAAGAAAGCCCTGAATGTCTCAGCTAACCTGACATTCACATTAAAATATGATATGTTCACGCAACAGCAGCACGTTGATCACAACTATGCAACACGATGATGTTTCAAAGGCCCTGCAAATTATTTCAGGACTCCTGAACAAGACGAGCGACAACCTTCTGCAAATGTCTTGATAGAGTAGGAGGAAAGAAGGACACTCTATAAATAAACTTATATGATAAGTTAAAAAAAAGAAGTGAGGCTAGATATATTCACCAAGAGAAACTTTGAAGATTTACTCACACTGAGCCTATTTTTGTATGCCAGTGTAGGCAAGCAAGATTCTTCTTTTCATCTAAATAGAAGCGGAGTATTTTTAAACGCAGGAGATTCATTCCCTCAGTGCTCATGGCAGCACGGCAGCTGGGGCCGGAGCCGGGATGCGGGGGGAGGGCTCCGGGGGAAGCAAACCCCTTTCCAAGGGGAACAGATGGTTTTCCCCGGGCTGGCTGCAGCCCAGGGCTGCCAGGAGCATTCCTGGGTGCCCAGGGCCAGCCCCGGCCCCTCGGGAGTCCCTGGGCACCCCGATGGCCCTGGGGAGAGGCTCTCGAGTCACTCCTCCCCTCGGAGAAATGTGAAAGACATCGGGGAAAGCAGGATTCGGCATTAAGCACATGAAAGCTGGTTTGGGTTTGTCACTAAGAGGGAAGAGAATCCCTTGGTAAAAGGGATTTGGTAGATTTGGATGCCCAGGACAATGGCTCTTGCAAGACTGGACTGATTTCAGGATAATTTTCCCATTTCTTTTCCCTCAAAGAGCACAGCTCAGTGTCTGGAAGAGAGGATTAGTGTCTAACACTGGGGTTGGTGTGGCTGCACCTCCAGCTTTGAGGACCTCAGCCCACTTCTCTACACAAAGCATTTTGGGATCCAGTTCATCAGTCCTGACACATCCATCACAGCAAATCCTTCTGTAGGACCCCAGCACAAGTGCAAAGCATCCAGTAAACCTAAACCCAGGACAAGGAGCTGATAAAATATCCACCAAAGAGGGAAGAAAGCTAACACTTCAATTGGGGAATTTTGAACTCCAGTTCCTCCTGGCTCAGAACCTTGCAGCTTTCCCAATTCCATGTACAGAGCAGCAAGACACAATGGAGAGCAATCCCATCCATGGCTGGTGAATTCTGCACCTGAGACACTGCTGCCCTTTGTACTCTTTGGGAAATAAAACAGAGAGGAGGCAGATTAAAAAAGCATTGAGGAAAAAATGCTGTTGAAAATGTGCTTTGTTTTGTAGATAGGTTCTTATAGAGTTCTCATCTCTGCAACTTCCAGAAGTGCATTAAGCTGCATAATTAGCATCTGTCACATGAAGCTTTTTCCTTCCCTCTTCCTCTCCCTAGAGGGAACCTGCATAAAGAAATTCTAATATAAATTTTAGTATCTACTCTGCACAGTGCAATCATATTAGGAAAGCTACAGGCAAGTCAGTTTGTGCTCAGTCTAAGGCTTATCTTTGTGTAATAGAAACTTCACCAATTTTTTTAAAATGTTGCTGATCCAATTTAAAAATTAACCAGTCTCTTGGAAAGACACCAGGGGTGGGGAGAGATGGTCCCCATTGCATCAGATTTAAACCAGTGGAATTGCCAGGATTTAAATTGTCAGGTATTAAATCCCTACAATTTCACATGGAAACTTCCAGCCAAAAGGAGTAAGGGCTGGGTGATTTCCTCTTCTAGTCAAAGCATTTATTTTGAAAGGAATATTTATATTTTTAAAACATCTAAACAAAGCAGGAGTTCATGTTGCTTTGTCCTTCACATCAAGAGATTCTCCACTGCTGAATGTAAAAGTCAATGGATTACAGCATCTCCTGGTGAATCTCTGCAGGCAAAAGAAGATGCTGCCTTTTAGAAATAAAGATGAAATAGAAATAAATGCAGCTTAACAATAGCAACATGACAAACAACTCTATTATTCAGCCTCTGATTTCCATTCAGACTCCTCATTTTTTTGAAGCATTTCTTTTCTACTTAATTATTCCAAGAAAATTGAGATTATAGGATTGAACATACTGCCAACAACCTGAGGTATGGAGTGCAGAGTGAGTGCTTAAACTTCAGCTGTAGAGGTGGTAATTATTGTAATTGGTGCATGTGAAGCAAATATATCAAGTAGTGTAGAGTTCAAACTCGTGCCAGTCAGTCTCCAGTTGGCACCAACATTTCTGTCAGGAGGATACAGAGGTCTCAGCAGGACTTATTACTGGCAACTCTTCAACAGTTCTCTTCTCCAAATGGTTTCAAGGGGATTTGGGTGGGAAGAAAGATAATTTTTAACAAATTAAACTACCTACAAATGGCGAGCTGCCCAGAGCCACCTAGTCTGCCTTAGTCACTACTACCAAACCATTTTAAAAAAGCAGATTAAAAATATCACTGCTGGCAAAATTGCCTACCTGGCTTTAACAACTTCATCAGATCCCTGCAAAATTACCCAAACATGTGCAGTGCACCGTGCTACAAGTGAGTGTAAAATATGTCCAGAGTAAAAGGTAGAGCAGAATATTCACTCAGTGTGTGTTTCTCAGAAAACAACCTCAAGTTACCAGAATCCAAATATCCCTATAAGGACATGTCCTATAGTTTAAAAAAAAAAAAAAAATTAAAATCAGTTCTTAATTGAAATTTAGAAGGATTAGGAGGAATGGTGATTTCCCATTAGTATTTATCTCCCAGCATTTGGAAGGTGCAAATCAGAGCTCAGCTCTGCACTCTGAGCTCTCCCAGGAGCCTCTGCCCTGTGCCAGATTGATGTCCAGCTGCTTTGTTTAGACCTTGCTAAAATGCCTCTTTCTAATGGTGGATTTGTCATTTCTAGCATAGGCCTCCAAGAGAAGATTTGAGTTTAATGCACAGCAATAAAAAGAGGAATATGAGAATTCTTGCTCTCTTTAGTGTCAGCTTTGGTTAAGACATATGAATGCACATGAATAGTCTTGTCAGAATCTCTGGGGCTACTGACATTCAAGATCTAACATATTATTACTTCTGACCAGAACATTAGCTGCTGTGCAGGAAGGAGAAGGGAAAGAAGAGAAAGGGATAAAGACAGGACCACTCCCTAATCAGACAGAAATTGTTATGGATTTCTCTGGCTGGAAATCTCTGAACAGAACTTTTCTGCTGTGAAAATACAATGCTCACCTTCTCCAACCTGATTGTAGAGCCTCTTTAAAATCTGCAGCAGGAAAAACAAAAACCAGCATCTTTTAATACCTGATCTTGCTCATTTTACTCATGGAAAGGATCCTAATGAACCTATAAATAATGACTGTACAACCAAGTATTACATCCTTGTAAAGGACATGTGCTAAGGAAGGCTTGAGCATTTTAAGCTGCTGACTCTGTTTTTTACCATTCCTTTGAATCACTATTTTCAGATACAAATAAGCTAATTAACTTAGTTAAAATAAGGTAAATTTCATTCCAATCTCAGCATATATCAAATCTGGACACCACTACCATGGAAAGATTTGTTCACCAGAGGCAAAAACCTTCCAATGTCCTCCTGGCTGAATAAAAAAGTATTTCAGATATTTTTAGTTGTTATTGTTTGTAATTCATTTCTAAAGTAATTGAAAATATCCAAATATTGGTTTAATCAGTATTTTTGTGCTCTGAAATTTGAGCTGAAGGAGGACAACCAAAGGGAACACCCTGCCCTTTGTGACTGAAACCACCTTGAGAATCCATTCAGGAGCTCCAGCACATCAGACAAAGACCTGGATTTGTTTGGAGCAATAAATGATAGAGACCTTTACATATTTGAAGTGCAACAGATGGTCCTGCAAGGAGAACAGAATGACTGGCAGACAGCACTTCGTTAGAGGGGCTTGGAATGTCTTCAGCAATTACACAGGCAGTGTTTTGGGGGGAAGCCCTGTCATCTCTGGGATTCTTCCCATGGAAATTGCTGTGATTTCCTTGTTGAGATGCTAAAAAATGGTATCTGCTAAAACCCAGGCAGGGAACTGGAAAAGGGAGCACCTTTGGCCCTCCCAAGGCTGCTCAAGATGAGGCTTCACCTGAGAAGAGAGATGGGAGTAGAAAAAGAATTAAATCAGCATGAAGGGGAAAGAACTTTGGGCACATAAGTGTGAAACTGTAAATCCATGGCCAAGTATTCCATGGAAGTGTAATTCAGGAAAAAAGCCAAGGTTTAGCACAAGGTCCAGCAAGCTTTCAGAAATTGGGAAGTCTATAGGTACAACAGGCAGAATATAAAGGGGAAAACACCCAAAATACCTGAATTACTGAATAAGAACCTCCTTTCTTTGGGGAACTGGTGATTTTTGAGGAGTCCTCCTCCACATGAAACACTGTGGCTGCAGTTCTTCAGGGCAGAGGAAAGGGAGTTTTTTGAGGCTGTCCATTCTTTCCATTTTCACAGACAATCTATTTCACAAGCCAGCAATTAATAACTACAATTTCAAAGCAAGAGCAATAAAATGCTGATTTTCTTCTGTAGATATAGCTTAGAACAATTTAACTCCCATCTCCCCCATCCCTGTCATTCCAGGATTAATCTGTTCTGTTCCAAAACCTTCCCCACCAAATCCACTTGGAGTAAAATTTTCTGTGGCAACACAGGCACAAGAAAAAAACGTGTCCTTTCCCAATGTAACTTAAATGTTGATGGAATCATAACTGCATTACTCCCTCTCCAATTAGCAGCAGCATTCTTTATGTTTGCTTATGAAGCGTGAACCGTTTGCTTGTCACTACAAAGACCTTCTGTGGAGGACCTAAAAATACAGCCCCAGCAATTAAAATGACAACAACAGAGGTGGATTGGTCACATCATGACACAAAATATCCAGCTGTTTCTTCCCAGCACAAGGACATGAAATATTATGAGGAAATTCTGACAGGCTACGTAACGCTGCTGGATATTCTAGGGGAAATCTGAATTTCCAAGAAAGGAGGAGATTGATGTGGAACTATGTCTGAGCTCACAGATTGATTTTTTCCACTTGATCAGGATTGTCATTCATGCTTTTTATCTGTACAAATTTCCCTTTTTTCTCTGCTGGAACTTTATTTTGTGAGAAATTCTCTAAATCTAAGAAAAATTCGAGGTGGAGTATCCTCAAAAATAAGGCAAAAAGTGATCTGATAGGGTTAGATTTAGAAAATCAGATTTTAAACTTACTTAATTTGGTTGTGTTAAAAACATTCTAAGAGTTTATTAAGACCATAAGTCTCATTATAACAAACAGAACATCTTTTATAATCACATCTGTCTGCTGCTGGTTCCTGCCTATTCTGCTTCCCAATCAGATGGGAAGTTATTTGTAATGCATGTGGGGAATTTTAAAAATAATTTAGAATATATATTTAAATAATAAGAAAGGCTGAAAATGAAATGTTTCAGGTTAGTTTTTCCTAGTTAGCATTATAGGAGGTAGATGTAGAGATATAAATATAGATATATTTATCCTTCCTAGTTAGCATTATAGGAGGTAGATATAGAGATATAAATATAGATATATTTATCCTGAAGTGATATTTAGCTTTGATTTCTAATACAGCAGGAGAAAATAACTGACACACACAGAACCAGCCACTCAAGGGGGGAAAAATACCCAAACACTGTCTATAGAATCCACCTACAGATATGTCCTTGGAGAAAAACTGATGAGAAAATTATCAGGCAGATTTTTCCTTGCTGTTTCCTTCCTGGAAGTTTTTGCCTCTCCTAACAGCACAGCCATGGCAAGTGATATGTATCAGAATTCATCCATGCAGTTTATTTTGCACATCAAATTGATTATCCATGACTTCTTAGGCAAACACAGGAATGCAAAAAACATGTCAGCTGTTATAGACAGAATATATGGGCATTGCTCTCCTTACTTCACATTTAGAAAGAGCAGCAGATAATGAGCTCAACCATTACCTTGAGAATAAATTTCATTTCCAAGTTCAGGAGTATCTCTGGATTCTCATCTGTTTTGTGAACCAGAACTTACAGGTAGCTCATAACATTTGTCTTCTGAGCTGTGTTTGTCTCCAGAGTAATTGTCATAAGTGGGCAAAGGCTTTGATGTCCTCATCTTCATGCCTTCAACCATGATGACCTTACAGACTCAAAGCAATCACTGCAAATACAGAAGACAAGGAAAAAATTTAAGAAATAAAAGCCCTGTCTTTTTCCTTCCTTAAATTCCCAGAATTCATCTTCAGATTCATGCCTGTAGCAAAAAAAAAAAAAAAAAAAAAAAAAAAAAAAAAAAAAAAAAAAAAAAAAAAAAATCAGACTAAAATATTACCCTTCTGTATGTTTCATCTGAAGTAATTGCTTGGCAACAAACATCTCTTGCTCTGCAGTGAATTTATTCACATCAGGAAAAACACAGCAGAAAGGTGTCTGGTTTGAAAGTTTCCAAATCAGACACCAGGCACAAAAACCCAGAGTGACAGAACAGGCAAGACATAACCTGGGACCATTCTGGGGACACACAGAGCATCTTTTCATCAACAGCCACAGGAAATATAAGACAACCAAAAGTTTTGAGATCAGCAGGTTTTGACAAACCAGTAATTAATCCTGAGCTGTAATAATAATAATGTGTGTTTGAGCAATATGGCATAAATATAATTATTCTTTGCAGATGTTTGCTCTTCATTACAATGGAAACTGTTCCATTCTGCACTGTGGTAATACAGTGGGATCAGACCCCATTTTTATGAAGACACCAAGCACAAGATGTTCAGTCTCAGAAGGTGAATTCCAAGACACTGGGCTGATAAAGGCATTTGAGATTCTGTAAAACATATATCATACAATAATTACATTTCATTATGTGGTTTACAAAAATCTATTCACTGAACTACAGAAGCTTGTCAGGCATTCTTTATTCCCAAAGAATAACATTCATCCATGAAAACAGTCTGATTTAAATAACTGAGTGCTGGCAGATGAAAATTATTGGATAAAGCAAATAGTGTCTTATTGAAAATCAAAGCTACAAGTTTGAGTCACTCTTACTACTGAGATACTTACACCTGACCAGGCTTTAGGTACTGGAAATGCCATCTGTTTTCAGACACATTGGCCTGGCTGTTGGCAGAATCCTTGCAGGATTCTGCAGTGAAATCAAACAAGTCAAAGTCTGGAAGGCTTGAAAACTTGGCCCCTGAATGAGTGTAAAATGCAGGTAAAACACGAAGTTGCATTCACAAGACAGGAGTGGAGATGGAGCTGCAGCTGGAAGTTCAATCAAACCCCTTTGTGTGAAGTGAGGGACCACTACTCAGTTTTGTATTTGGCATCAGACATCAGGACCTGTGGAGCAGAAAACCAGGGAGAAGGCAAAACTTGTGCTGGGAAGATCTGAAAGATTCAGGGAGGAAATTGGTGGGAAGTGCCCTTGCTCTCCTGCAGACCCTGCACAGCAACTGCAGGGAACAAACGAAAGGCAGGAGAACACAGCACATGGATCCTAAAGCCACGAGGGAGCACAGGGGAGAATCAACCCCCCTCCTGTCAGGTAGAGCAGAGCCTGTGTCAACAGGAATCACACACTCCCACTGTTGCTCAACAGATGTACTTGAACAAGAGATAAGGCACTTCAAAACTGCAGGGAAGTTATGTGCAAAAGGTGTTGCCTCCCGTGCCTCTCTCCGTGCAGGGAGGGAACATCAGGCAGGATTCAGACACTCAATTCTGCAGTAAGGGAGGAAAAATGAGCACAAGAATTCTTGTCAATACAAATTATCCAGAGCAGAAGGTGGGGGACAACCTTATAAAGCAAAAGCACAGAGTCAATAATACATTTATAAATCAGAATACAGCAAGTACACTTACCACTGGAGAAAGCTGAGAGTAAATCTCTCCTGAAGAAGGCTTTAAGCCCATTTTCCCATTTCAAACCTGTATCACCAGTGAAGTGCCATAAATGAATATTCTCCTGCAGATAAAGTGGTTGTCTTCACCTTTTGGCAGCTGCAGTAAAAACAAAACAAATCCTGCAAGGAGGTTTTACTCCTGAGAGTAATCTCCTCAAAGAGTGAGGAGAAAGCAAGAGCTAAAATCACTTGCACAATCATGTTTCATAACTGTTCCTAGGCTGGTGCTATTGCTCTTTCCTGAGTACAAAAAATGCACAAACTTTTCTCCCTCTTCTACTAAGAGGGAAAAAAAAAATCTGCTTATCTTTGGATACACAGAGACTTTGGAGGAGCTCCAAACAATGGAGCACTGTGTGCCCCACTCATCACACAGACACTGAAGAAAGAGTGTGGCAAAGAATGCACAAAGTATGTAATTACTGTTTCACAAGATAATTCCATTATTAATACATCCCCAAAGATAGCATGCACAGCGCTGCAGTTTAATTAGATGGTAACTGGAGGGGGTTTGAATTTATGAGGTAATAAATATATTTTGGACTAATAAACTCCAAGGCTGAAGTGTTTATTAATCTAGAATATAAAGATTACATAGTTGATAGGAGACAACCTCAGGTTGTGCTGAGATGCCTGTTGTTTATACACTTCAAAATTAATATTTTCCTCTTTTGGGAGCAAGATTAGAAAGCCAATATTGCTGTGGATGGTGCTGAAAAATACCAGAAACTGCCCAACAGTTCTGTGTTCTCACAGGTAAAGGCTATTTAAGTCTCAGCAGATGGTGTGGTTTTTAAGGTTTCACCTTTTAATCAATTTATCACCTCCTAAACTATTCAGTACTGCAAATAAACTCCCTTCTGACACTGTCAGTGCCTCATTCTGATGGTAAAAACCACAGATTCCCCTGCAGGATAACCAGAGCCTTTACAAGGCTGTCAGACCTCACCTCTGTTCCCCCCAGACTCTCAATTCCATCTTCATTTTCCTGCTCTTGCATTCACCTGCAAGACCGCATGAACAATTTTGGGAAATGAACATGGTTATAGAAACTTTTTGCCTGGTGCAGCACATGAAGGATTTGGGAACCAACTGTTGTGAGGATTTATATCCCAACCAGCTGTGCCAGGAAGTCAGAGGAATCAAATGGTCTCATCTATTAACTTGTCCTCAGGTAGTTACAACCAGAGCTTTATAAATCACCCCACAGCTCAGTCCATTTAAACCACATTTCTCTGCTCTTTTGGAAGTGCCAATGCCTCACTCAGGCAAGACAGAAGACCAGGAAAAAATGGGCATGATTGAAGTCAAAGACCAGTTTTGCTTAAGCCAAAGCTAAATTTAGGGCTGAGGGAACTGCAGAGAAAGAAAAAAGGAAGAAACATGAGGAGGAGAAACCTGTGGGATCTTGCAGGTGAATCAAGACTGAACAGTGCAAAGGAGCTGCTCCCATTCCTGGCTGAGTGATGGATGCTGGACAAATCCAGGGCAATGAACCCTGGCTGTGCCAAAGAGGAGAGAGGTGAGACACACCACAGCTTGGATTTACTGGGGAGGAAAACCCTGCTTCTCTGAGCCAGCCTATGGTGCCAGCAGGAAGAAAGTATCATTACCAAGGGCTGTAGAGATTTAAAGATATTAAAGAAACTGTTTATTAAGGAGCTTGGGTGATCCAAATAGAATTGGCTGTGAGTTCAGACAGATTCCAGGGTGTTCCACAGGTTCAGGGCAAAGGCCTCAACACTAATTCTTGAGAAGATCCTACAAATAAATCATGGAAGATGACAAAGAACCATTTCCAAAGCTCCTGCTCCTTCATTCCCAGGCTCACATCCTCTCACCAACTGCACCAAGTCACAGAACCAAGCTTCCAATATTAAATCTCCAGGCAGTGTGTTATTCATACAGCTTATGGAGATGTCTTTACCCTCTGGAAAAACAAAGTTTAAGAAAAATGGCTCCATCTTTGGGGAGCAGTTTAAGTCTCAGGATAACTACATTAGGAAATCTAACTCTATTACTTTCTATCTTACATTTTATTACAAGATTGGTAATAGGAAATTACCAAATAAAATTGGTATTTTACTTGGTAATTTTTTTCCATGGGCCTCGTCTAATATGAAAGATGGTGATCATCAAATTTATTCAAGTTTTCCTGTCAACAACATCATTAACCAAATCCCTCAATTTCAAAGTAAATAAAAGCATCTGGGCTTCTTGCACAGCAAGACTGACTTGCATATTTAAGCCTCATATATAGATGAATCTGCACTGGACCAAATTTGCATATTAATGAAGGACTAATTGCTCTTTGCAGTCAATTTTATGCAGATGAATTTACTCCTCTCAGTACAATTTTCATAATGTTCGGAAAGAACCAAAAAATGTAAAACTTTGTAAAAAAGTACACAAATGTTAGACAATCAAGGAAGAAATATCCTAATGGCTTCCAACAGCTTTACATTAAATTGTATATAATTCATCTTTTATACTGTTGCTTTATTTTAACAGCCTCCCACAAAGAACAGAACAATCCATGGAATAACTTCAGCCTATTCCCCCTCCTCGATCTCACATTTTAACAGCTTGTAATAACCCATTCTATGATCCAGTTTCCAGCTGGAAGGATGGAGCCTGAATTTTTAGGAGAAGTGAAATTTGCTAAACAGGAATTTATTTGCTCCCAGACATCCTCATGCCACAGGACAGTTAGGACAGAGTTTGTCCCACACATTTTGAAGGTGGTTTCCTATCCAGTTTTGCACTATTAAGGAAAAAATGTCCAAATCTTTGTTGAACCTCCCCTGAGGTGAAGTATAAAATATCAAAAGAAGGAGAGGAAAATTCATGGGAAAGAAAAACATCAAAAAATGCTAAGGAGAAAATTATAATAAAGGGAAAAAGATATGGAAGTAGAAGAGGAAGGGAAGTGGAAATGGAAGGAGACAAAAATGATGCTTCAGTGTGTTTATCCAGGTCTGGCTGAAAAGAAAACAAGGATTTAGGGGAAAGTCCAAGGCAAAGCAAACCAATAAAAGAAAAGATGCAGCCACAAGTGTAGCCACAAAAAAGAAAAAGAACAGGAAAGATAATGAAATAAGAAATAAGTGAGAATCAGAGAGCACAGGATACATAAAGAAACAAATAAAAGGAAATACAAACCCCACAGTTTTTCCTCATTCTGCTAGAACAGAAGGGCAGAGTTAGTGGGAATGCTTCAGGAATGTGAATTTGCATGTATAGCCTTCCTCCTGCCAAAGAAAAAAGCCTTATTTTAACTGTGAAGACTGATAACCATAATATTTATATGTATCACAGAATCACTTACAGAAGACCATTTTAATCAGAAAAGGAATTGCATAAAGGAAAGTTACAGCTTTAAATGACTTGGAGGCCTTTGTAGAAGGAACGTGGGAACACAGCTCACCTTCCCCACATCTGCCTTATCTCTGATTGCACTTCTTGTCCTTCTCTACAGCTTTTGCTCTTTTAACATCTCCTTTTTGAGGCAGAGAGAATTCACACAGATATATGATGGGTTTATAGTGGTACCAAGAAATCTTTTGTGGTTTTACTCTGTTTCTTCTCTAATTTCCTACTATCCCTCTTCCTGGGCCTTACAGATCTCCTATGATCCCACTATTTGGCTCCAGAGAAGCAACAGTTCATTAAAAATTGTCATGTTCAAAATAAAATAATCCTCAGAATGAACATCTTTTGGCTGAGCTGTCGAATTCTTCCAAAGAAGAACCAGAAAATCAGCCAGGAGGTCACTTTGGCATCTCTCCTTCTGCTCTTTCCCACCTTGATGGCTGAAGAATTTTTCTGGGATAAAATCACTCCTCCATGACCAATAAAAGCAAAAGTTTTATGGAGGTAAGATCCCATGGCATGGAGAAAAAGGGAAAAAAAGGCTTTAGGGAGGAGGAGTTGGCAGAAAATCTCAAACCAAGGGGAAGGACAGGGAAAATGCCAAGAGGCTTTCACTAGCACTCAAAAAAGAACAGGCCACAGAACAAAGACAAATAGAGTTACAAAATAATAACAGGAATAATTGGAAAAGAATGACAAATACTCCACCAGGAAAACATTGGAATGCTGCTGCTGAAGAATTCTCAGTGAGGAAGCAGGACACAGTTCAGCTGGGCAGCCTGGAGGTTTGGCTCTTAAAAGTTATTTGACAACAAATTACAGCTCTTTGTGAATACTTGGAATTCTGGATTATTAATCCACACTCTTTCCCTGTTTTGCTCATAGAGGAGAAGGAAGGGAAATGTTTCTCCTTTATAATTTCTGTACATTTATAATTTCTGAAACCTGCTCTGGGCACTGCCCCTCTTTCCCCAAAGATGTCTGGTTCAAGGCAAGTAATGATGTGTGAATGTAAACAAAGATAATTATTCCAACAAGAACAAGATGTTCCACCCAAAATGATTTGCTTTCCAGTGGCTGAGATTCCTACTTCTAATCATCAAAAAAGGTTAACCTGACCAGATTTAATTAACCACTTAATACAAAAATAAAGATGCATAAATAAGGGGGGAGGGAGCTCATGGAGGCAACAGTGAATCCAAATAAATCCCTCAGCAAGCACAAACTCTGGGCTGTTATCACCTGATTACACTGATGTAAGAATTCCCAAGTTTTTAGATCAACTAGGCACAGTTTTGCACTTGTCTATGTAGAACTTGATTAATAGATTGTTGTAATTATTATTAAACAAAGAGAAAAAAAAAAAAGCAAGAAACCACATCCCTAAAATTCAATGATAAAGTGAACCCAGTGTTACTTCTTAATACTGTGCTTCAAATTCATAGATGAAGCCAAGTGGTTTGTACAGATTAATTTCCTCATATGTATATGTGTGTGTGTGTATATATATGCAGATATCAGACACATTCTTATGACAAAGTCACTATTTTCAGTGAAAAAAACAGTTATATTCTGGAATATTCCCTAGTAATGGAACAAAAACCTCCTATTACAACAATAAAGTAATTTGCAAGTATTAAATGCCATAAATTTGGAATACTGCAAAATATTTTACATTTCAAAGAATGTTAGGAAATATTATTGGCCCTGGATCTCTGGACAATGTGTGCAGCACTTGCTGGTTGTGCTCAGAGTTCCCAAATATTGAGTATTAAAGAGGAGAACTGGGCATCAGCCCTTCCATTTTCTCTCAGTAAAGTTTAAACATCCCTTAAAATAAACAATTCAGTGCAAACCAACAGATCTGCTATTGATTCATTCTCTTCATAAAAAGTAACAACATCGTGGTAAATTCAATCTAGTCAACAAGAAGTTTATGAGCCTAAATCTATCAAAAGGGCAATGAAAGCTAATATATAGTGATTAAATAACAATCTGTGAGGAAAAGACACCCAACTTCCAATTCCAGGGCACTGGAATCATCTCCTGATGAAAAATAGGGTTTGAATTGTTCAGAGGACACTGCAGCCATTTGCCCTTTTTAACAGCCTGGGAGTTCACAAGGCAAGATTAACTTATCATTGAACTGAAGTGGATCTCAAATAAAGTTTTTTTGATTAAAATTTCCATTTCTGTGCCTCCTGGCAGTGCCAATATTGCTGGAGCAGGACATCAGCTGCAACACCAACTCTGGAATACACTGCCATAAACTGTAAATCAGCTTTGTCCTACTTGAATATTGATTTAACAATAAAAAAAAAAGAACTTGGATGTTTAATATTTAAGTAGTACAATTATCCCTTTAGAACTGATCCAGGAGGACCCTTCATGGGTACAGAGTGTGAAAACAAGGAAGGGAATGTGGGTTTGCTCCATGAGGAGGGTTTGATTTGTAGGGCCCAGCTGAAAGGTGAATTTGTGTGTGCTGAGGGGACTCTGGAGCAGGGGAAATCTGTCCCACAGTGCCAGGGGCAAAACTGAACAGCAAAGCTCAGAGCAGGGAGCTGGGAACAACATCCCTGGCCAGGCTGGTGCCTTGGTGTGGAAGCCCAGACACAAGGGTGGCTTTCTCTTTGTGGAAGCCAAGGTTAGAGCAAGTAAAGTCTCCCTTCCCATTCTCCTCTCCTTCCCATCTTTTGTCACTTCAGGCTGAGTGAACACAGAAAAATGTCAAGTTTTGGGAGGAACACTTTAAACATGAGCTAAATGTTGTCCCTGAGCAGAGAAGCAGGAATGTTCAGATGGCAATTTTTTGTGTTTTGGGGGAAGGTCAGAGAGGAAGTCCTGCAGGGTGAATCAATCACTGCAGGGTGATTCTGGGTGCCAGTGCCCATTTCTGCCCACCCTGAGGACTCTGCTGTGCCACCAGGGCATGGCCAGCCTGCCCAGCCAGAGGAGCTGTGGGTGCCATGGGTGCCATGGCTGCAGCACACATGTGAGGAACACAAGCACAGAGTTATTCACTACTCACACAGATGGGTAAGGCCACTCTGAGATCTCTGCAGACTTGTGAAATCAGGATGACGTGTCTGGAATTCTTCCTCTGCTCTCCACTGCTGAAGTAACTCAGGCAAATGCAAGTTGGCAGCTCCTTTAAAGACTCCAATTTACCCATTTTACATAATAACTTTCAGCTGCATTAAACACAAACACACAAAAAAACCCAGGTAGCACCAACAGTGAAATCTAAATTTGGATTACTCACAGAGAAAACACACGAATGCTGAATGATTTTGCAATTAAATCAGAAGCAAAATGAAGTCATTTTTACACTAAGCTGGATTGTCCATGGGACACATCAGCCTGCACCCAGAGGGAAGTGTAGGAGCAAAGTTCTGCACTTCCTGAGGCAGCTGAGGAATGGCAAATACATCCTCACACCTCTAGACCTGCTGGTTCCTCCCAAATCCAGAACAATCCAGTCTCCTGGGGCATTATAAAGCCCTTATCAGAACAGCCCTGCCAAAAGCCAAGTGCACATTTCTGTATTAAAGATTCTTTATTCCATAGCTCCTGCTGAGGGCATGGCTGTCCCACTCCTTGGGTATTCATTTATTTGTTGCTGGGCACAAGAAAACCTGAAATCATAACTCTCAGATTGGATTCATTTGGTATTTCAATTTCCAATCTAAATTTTAATTAACTCTTTTACTTCAGCATTGCATTTCATCATGATGAACTACTTGGAGCAATACACAATACAGAAGCTCTATGGAGTAACTGAATGTAAAAATATTTACTTAGAAATTTCCATTTCTTTTTCTCCAAACTGTTAAAACAGAATGTACAGACCCAGTAACAGAAATATGAGGTGACAGAAGAGAATGGGCCAGATCCTGGTGAATCCACTCCATTTTACAGGCACATAAAACTGAACTGGCCTCAGCTTGATATAACTGATACATCTCAAAAATGAATGATAGACATGAAATGGCAAAAAGGCTGGTGAGCCAAATTCATCTTACTGGTTTGGGGTTTATTTTCTATTATTCCCTTTCTATATTTTCAAAATATTCCTTAATGCTCTTTCCTTTCAGAAGGAAATGTAAGTCTATCAAAATAATATTTACAAGCTCAGCTGCAGCATCCTCCATGGTAATTCAGCCTGGCTGTTTGTTGCTCTTTGTGAGGAATAGTTCTGCTTGAGCTCTCCAAGAGAAGAAAACAACTCTGTTTTCCTGATATACTTCAGATTCAAATTATTGAAGTGCAGGATGGAGAAATGAATTAGATAAAGGCAAATGTGGAATTCATACCTGGCTGCTGTGATGAGCTCGCTGGTAACTGATAAAGCTGTGAGTGTTAAAAGAACTTTAATGAGAAATGATATTGACCTAAGTGCCTGTGTTATCAGCACTACTGCCTTTAAAATAAATGAAATTTAAAAATATTTAACTTGCACTTCAGCAGTGTCCACTGACAAATATTTTAGTTTAATATCTACCTCTGACTTCCATTAAAATACCTTTAGATGAGAATATCAAAAGCAATTTCCATCTTAGTTTGCTACAGTCCCATAACTTTTTATGCTCTTATCATTAAAAACAATTCCACCTTTTTTCCTCTGAGTAACTAATTCAAAGACAGATGTAACACACATTTTTTGCTACCTCCTCTCTAAATTGACAATATTGTTTCTGTGCAGCCTTTCAGAAAGTTTCCAGCTGCAAACAACAGAGCCCAGAGCAAAGGGGCTGCTGTTCCTGGTTACTGCTGGAAGAAACCCCAAACTATAAAGTAACCCTCATGATTAGGATGAACTATCAATAATAATCTATTTTTTAAGTGCAGCATCCTATAAATCCTCCTAATTAGTAAACTAGATGTCTTCTTTTTAGCAAACAATCCCCAGCCTCCCTGCTTATTTATTTCCCTGAATTCAATTATGTTTGCACCTGCTGGCCCAATCACCTAAATGACAGATTCTGGATGGAAGGGAGAAGCTGGGCCATAAACAATAATTTCATTAGAGTTCAATTTAAAGGATTTGCCTGCACCTATTTTCTCTGCTTTATGAAGAATGTTGATGCTGTTTCCTCCTCTGTGGCTCTGCTCTCCTGTCAGGAGATGCAACAACAGCAACAAGAATTTCACACTGCTCCCAGTCCATCCTTCACTGCTGACTCCATTGGATTCTCCTGCAGGGGAAGGACCATGAGGATAAACAGGGAAGGAATGATTTCCAAATCTGGGCTGAAAAACTGATAAAAGTCAAAAAATTTAGTTGGTTGCTAAAAAGGAATTTTGTAAAATAAAGGTTAGGAAATATTTCTTTAGAATACAAAAATAACAGAATTACTTCTGCCATGAAAAGTCATGGAGGAGGAGGAGGAGATATTCCTGATGGTATTTACCTAAATTTTACTTTAAAATCCATCTACTCCCAAAATCAAATCAGTTATTTCCCCAAAAACCTTCCAGAATTAAATTCAGTCTCTGGATGACAAACTCTGAAAATTTGGGGATGGAATCTAAGCCATTCTCTACCTTGAAGGATTAAACAAGATAGAGATGGATCCCAAATGGTGGATGTTGAAACTCAACAACATCCAAACCATCACAGCTCTACAGCTCAGGTGTTCAAAGAAAACCACATTTCCTCCCCTCATCTGCAACACAACAAACCTTCAAAATATGTTCTGAAGCTGTCACACCTTGAATGTTAAGCCAATATTGGCAGAATTATCAATTTACAATATTTATCTCCAAATGAACAGTAATTGGGGTGAGTGTGTAAAACTGGATTTGTATAAATGAAAACAGCAACCAAAGGGGAGGCAAACAGGCAGCTAAGGCCCTGAGAGAGGAGCTTTGGAGAGAGGAACTGCACAGCATTTTTATGTAACACGTGGGGAAACTGTGCAGCATGGGAGTTCTGAATGTTAATTCTGCAGCTGTACTAAATCCAGTGTGTCAGACTCTGTCTGCAAGCAAGCCAGATTTAAGGAAGCACATTTGTACTGCAGCACTGGAGGCTGAAAAATGGTTAACTTGGTGAAGTTCACCAGGAGGAAGTTTATCTAGGAGGCTAAGATGAATTCCAGTATTCCTTCAGCAGTGTTTCACTTCAGAAGTAGCTCTTAGTTAAATAGTTAAGTACTTTCCTAAGTATTCTTTCATTAATTCTCTCCATTAATGAAGAAAAGCATGGCATGAGCTAGAACTCTTCAATTAAGATAATGATTATCATAACCAGATGTTTTGTTTGACAGCTTGAAGGATATGGGTGTGCTGTGATTTAGTTCAGAGATTTTAGTTCAACTCAAGACTTCCATTAAATAACCTCACCCTCATCTCTGATTGTATCAATCACAAAACCCCCATTCTGAGGAGATGTTTGGGGTCTTTTTTTTTTTGTGACAGAAATGTAAACAAGCTGCTGAGGGCTGGGGTTGAGCAGAGCAGGGTACATGGCAGGGAGATAACACCCGTGGTTAACAAGCACCCCGTTATCTCCCTGGAGCAGGCACAGGAGCTGGGCCTGCCCTCACCCTCACACGGCTGCAGACAAAGGCTGGGGCAGGGGGAAAGCCAAGGATCAGCTCCCAGTGCACCTCAGCACTGCAAACAGCACCCAGCTACTGACAGAGCTGGGACAGAAACATGGAGTGCACAGGGGAAGCTCTTCGGTGGAAATGAACTTGTAGATTGCAAACGTGGTCTGGTCAAAAAATCATCTCTAAAATTCATCTCTGCATTTCCTCCTAAACCAGACAAGCCTGGCCACTGTGCTTTGGCTGAACAGAAACAGAAGTTCAAGTTAGTGGTTGCTTTCCAAAACAAAAATAATTTTCAGAGTAAGGAGTACTTTAATTTTACTCTACCTTCTAAATTAACGCCTCTGTCTTAAGTTTTACAGCCTGATTTTACAGACACAGCAATTACTTTTAAATTTGGTAAGATGTTTAGTCAACTTCAAGCAAAAAAAAAAATCCTTTTCATACTTGTAAAGTGTTATAGGCATAATCTGGATGATCTACTTACATGACAAACATGGTCTGATTCATGGATAACACCTCCTAATAAACGAACACACCTCTGGTAAAACAAAATCTTTTGTTAGAGAAGTAGAAAAGGCCCCCACATCCTTAAGAGAATTTAAAATATTGTCACCAAGCTAAAAACAGCAAGTAAATATTAACTCTGTGAAGTGCAAAACAAGTTTTATTGACCCGTGAGGTAAATATTGACTGAAACGAAGCAAATATTTATGTCCTGATGTTAAAGGGATGAATCCCCTTCACCACAGCAAACCAGATTTTGTCTACTACATTTCTGGGTTTGCATTTATTCCAAAAGGTCTGAAAGGAGATATTTCCTTTTCCAGACATCTGCTTTTTAAAAATAAAACTGTCTTTCCTCAGTGACTAAATTGGATGTGCACCCAGAGGGCTGCAATATTGTACAACACACAGGTTTGACAAATTGCTTTCAGACAGAAAACCCACTTGACTAAAACCTGACCAGACAACAACATCCAGGACCCCTCTTTGATCCCTGAAAAGGTAAACAGAGAGTCAAATTCCATTTTATGGGTTATGGTAGGAGATTACTTTGGGTTTGGAACATAAAATGTACTGTGTATCACACACATGGTGGCATTGCCAGGGCTGTCCTGTGCAGGGCCAGGAGTGGGACTTGGATGATCCCAGTGGGTCCCTCCCAACTCAGGATGTTCTTTGATTTAACAAGGAAAATACAGAATAATTAAGGATATTATAACTACTAGCAGGTACTACAAATGGAATGTAAATTAACAAACCCATCTACTCCTTCCTGGTAAATCCCCTCATGTTTATACACATGAGAATTCATTGCACAATTGAACGATCCACACGGGGATTCACACGTTCAGATGAGCAAATTAGACGAGAAAAAAAACCCTAATTCTGAGAAACTTCAAAGATCCTGTTGAAAATTCTGGCACCTTTAAGGACACCCATTAGAGAATACCCACGTCATGATCATTACATCTTCTGACCTAAATACCTCCGTAATGCTCTAAGAGCAGCAATTACCACACACCTCCCGAAATTCCTGCACATCTGAACAATTTCTGAGTCACTGGATTGAACAGATCCTCCAGTGTCACTACAAGCAAAGGCCGGTTCAGGAAACGGCTTCTCCACCTGGTCCTGATGAGCACGGGAGCTGCTCCTGCCTGCAGATAAAGACAGAGGCTGAGCACCCTCCTGTGCAGGGAGCAAAAACTGCAGCTGCCCTTTGTGGCTCCGCCGGCTGATTCTCATTCAAGGCTTTATCTTCGCCTAAAAAAAAAAAATAATAATAAAATAAAACAAGACTCCGGGATCTAATTCAGCTTTGGAACAATGACATGAGAGCACTGCAGAGGAATTACCCTCAGTTTAGAATGACTTCACAGGAATGAGCAGGCTGCCGTACACAGAGGGCTTGTGAGATTTCTGGAAACCTCAGGGAAGGGGGTGATGTCATTGCAACACAAAAATATCTGCTTCGAATTCCTCACGAGTCTCCTTGACAAAGCCTGGAGGATCAGGGTTCAGCAGTGAAACTCAGCCATCACCTCAGGGCTGTTCTCAGGGCTCTGTTCTTCACTGTCTGGGATACAGGAGCAGTTTGCTTGGGCTCAAAATACAAACTGAAGTCAGGGCTTGCAGAGTTGCAGGAGCCAGTTTTGAAAAGATGGAGCACTCAAAGCTCAGGAAACATTCGGATTTTAAAGGTTATTTGAGCCTCTTGGCAGGACTTTCAAATCCTTCAAACAGTTTAAACTAAACTCTCTTAATTTTGCAGAAGTCTTCCATGCTCAAGCAGCATTTTGGGTAAAATGAAGACAAACCAATAAATCCTTTGAATATTCAGGACATTCTGCTATCCTACAGACTCTTACCAAAAAGCCCATTTTTTTATCATATCATTAACTAAAATTGCTTTCCCTGTATCTGAGATCAACTCCTTTAAATTCCACCCCAGATGATGCTGCACACCTCATTTTAAAGCACCAGCTCCCTCTGATGAAAAAAAGGTGACACAAAAGGTGAAGATTGTAATCCCTTAACCTGCTCAGCTTTCTGCAGAGCTCCTTTAGGACACAAAATATATTCTTCTAATATTTCTGCCCATAAAACAAGCTCCCAGCAACTTCTAGGAGGGAGGAACTGTTGCTGCAGAGGTCAATACTGAGCTGCCAGGGCATCCCAGGCAGAGCTCCACAAGGATCAGAGTTTGTTCCAAAGTTTTCATGCACTGAACAACCCCAGGAAGAGCAGGTACACACTGATGGAAAGTGCTAATTGCACCAATTAAGGAGGTACCACCTGTTCCTGGGAGGATGAGAAAGTCTGGGACACTTCTGAGTGCACAAACACCTGAAAATGTGCCTGGGCACTCTGAAATTTATTGGTGTCCTGGGAGTAGAATCCAAACACAGATTGGTAAATTTATCACCAGGTATTCCATGACCTAATGTGCCCAATGCCCATGGGAAAAGACTTCCAATTTTCTGTGAATAATCTCCCAAATCTCTCCTGTGTCAGGAGTTACTAAATCCAGAGGTCATTAATGGCACTAGGAAAACATACCTGTTAAATAACAACATCTCTGAAGAGTTACACACCTTCTAATGAGCTGTGAATTGGAGATAAATCAGCAAGTGACCTGCATGAACAAACACCATTGATTAATAAGCTGCCACGAACTAATTTCATATTTTCAGTGCATGTGGCAATGAGAAACAGTTTGAGAACAACGTGGATTTAAAGCTACATTTGTACTTTAATGCATTTTATAATTACAAAAAAGAAACAGCTGAACAAATCTTTTATATTTATACTCTTCCAAGCGATGTACAGAAGGCATGCATAATTTCCAATCATAAAACACTATTTAAAAATAAAAGATTTATAATTGCTTTCCCTGATTTGAGAAGCAAATTAAGATTTTTTTTTTCACATTGTCCTTCATAATCCAAACGCGATGTGAGTGAGTGACTGAGCAAAGAGTGGGAGAATGAACAATATGGCACAGCAGAAGCCAAACACAACAGGTTTGTGTTATCCTTGGAAGGATGGGGACATGGCCATAATATTTTTTGAGTGCTTCCTGCCAGGCATCTGAAATCTGCATTGGTGCTGTTACTGAGCAGTATTGAGATAATTAGAAAGAAAAATTACACAAATGAGAAAGGTCTTCTGAGTTCAGAGGGCCTACAGGAACAGGAGTATGTTTAATACTTTAGTATATTTGTAATAACCAGCCCAGGTTTCTTCCAATCCATCAGCCACAGCCCAAGCAAAACGCAGAGGATATGTGACCTGAACTTTCCAGTCGGGAAATTCTAGGCACAGTTTCCAAAAACATCATAAAAGTAGACCAAATTGCCTCCTCAAAACCTACCTCCAAGAGACACAGAGTTTTCAGCTACTTACTTGAAAATAAAAGAGAAGCTTTGTTGTTAGATGGTGGCACTGAACACCAGGCCACTTAACTCTTCCAAACACTTAATTTTCCACTTCATAACTTCTACATCTAAGGGCCCATCCTTTCCTTCTCCAGGGCTTACTGACCCCACAGCATTGCTGTATTCAAACTTTGGAATTAAACCAGCATTTCTGTCCTAACTCAAAACAACACAGCGCCGATTTTCAAAGCTGCTTAGATATTAGTCCCCCTTTCCGTGTGAGCTGCATACCTAAACACTTTTTCTAGAAAAATATCTGAGCCAGGGAAAACAGATGCCATTTCTGGACGCGAACTAATTTATTCAAGAGCATATTTCAAAAGAAAACCTGTATCTATCTCATTCCAAGCCTCTCCCAAGAGCTACGGCAGCATTAACTAGGGCAGCGCTTTCCTCAGGTTTCCTGGGAGGCAAAGCCAATTTCCAGACAGCAGGACTCCCTTAATCGCCACCGACAAGTAATGACACCGCAGTACACATATACTTTTATATCCATCCCTTCATTTCCTTCCTTATTATTGCCCTCCCCGATTAATTTTAATTGAGGCTTTCAATAAAAAGCAACAGGACCCTCCCCCTCGTTTTGGCGGGGTTGAGGCTGAGGGGAGGCGCGCCCTCCTCACGGGCCATGGCGGGGCCAAGGCCGCGACGTTGCCAGAGCAACGCCCAGCTCGAAGCCTTCCTCCTCCTCCTCACTGCTCTCCTTCCTCCTTCTCCTCCCCTCACGGCTCCTCCTCTTCCTCCCCCCGCCGCGCCCTCTCCCACCCCCTCGGCCCCGGCGATGGCGGCGGGCGGCGGGCGGGAGGCGCTGGGCGCCCCATGAGGTACCATGAGGGGAAGGGCGGGAAGGGGCGCCCGCCGCGTCCCCTCACGGCGCGGGGCAGGGAGGGGGACGCGGCTCCGGGGTCACCATTTCCTTCCCTTCTCTGTGCGGGGATCCCGGCGGTACAAACCCACCGAGGGTTCCCGGGATGGGCCGTCCTGAGGAGCTCCGGGCGGTTCGAACCCTCCCGGGGGTCCCGACGAGGTGCGGGGCAGATCCCGGAGAGCGGGGGGAGCGGCGGCCCCGGGAGACGGGGAATGCGCCAAGGGGCCTTTCTCAAGAGCCTTATTTTAGTTAACATTTGGGACGGAGAACAAGATCTGGGTGCGTGCGGGAGTCTTCTCTGAAATCCCATTTAATAACTCGGTGATTTGAAAGTTTGTGCCAGGGGCGGTGCGATCCTCCAGCTCCGGCTTTTTGAGCACCGAGGTGTCATTTCTTGCAGAACCCGGACCCAAAACACCAACGGGGCAAATGAATTAATCTTTTTTTATTCCTTCCTGTAAAAACGTCTCAGTAACACTGCAACACTGTTCATTAGTCATTACCATCTCCACTTCATCGGTTTTGTGTGCAAAAAAATACAGAACGAAAATTTAGGTTGTTTTGAGGTATGATGTCATCTTTGGCCAACAAAACAAAAATAGTAGTAGGAGGAGCAGCACTTGTAAATATTAGTAAGTTCTCATATTCATGTGTTAAAGTGGTTCTACTCTTTAATGTTACCTTCTTTTTAAAGGCTAAAGAATTTGAGGTTTGTGCAAATGCATCCAGAACTTTGTTTCTGTATCCCCAGCGAACCTAGCTGTGAAATAAATATTTTCAAAGAGGAATCCGTAAGAGTTTGAACAGTAGGAAATGGATTATATCAAAATTCTCAGTGTTTCAATATTACTCTATAGTGACAAGTATTGTGTCAAATTCAGCTTCGAGGCATTCTCCAAAATCATTACTCTGATGTCACACCAGTCCAGAGAAGTTGATTTAACCCTATTTGATCCGAATAAAGACTCACAGAGAAGTGAAAAAGCGCCCAAAAGACAACCAAAAAATGCCAAAGGAAAGACAAATCAGCCCTCATTTGGCTGCATTTCATTTTTCACTCTTTTAAATGCTTTAGAAAATGGCCTAACCTGGTTCTGCTCCCTTCCCCAGACAGGATAATCTCATTAATCTCATAATGGCCCTCAGTTTTGAGCATGCACTGGCTTTTGACTGGACTTGTCTGTACAGCGCTCACCAATTAATGGATGCATGGAAATGCACTCCCTGCTTCCTTCCCATCAGTGTTTGCTCCTTTTCTGGCCCACTGCTGTTGCTATTTTTGTGAAATTATGCAGCGCTTCCAAGATCTCTCCCATACAATCCAGTGCTGGTCTCCTGTCCGGTTCTGATTTGCACTTTTAGCTGTTCCTGAGGCAGCTGGGAAGATCTGCACAGGGAGGGAAGGAAATCATTTTAGTTTGGGAAAACGCAGGAGAGGGGGTGTGAGCTGTGGAGAGGGGGTGTGACAAACTGAGGCAGGATCTCAGAGAATCTTGCACAACCTATTGGATTTTATTTTCCTGAACGATTTATCTCTTTCTTTAAACTGTTTATATCCCGCTCCAGGAGACACAAATCAGAAGGAACGCCAGGAGCAGCCATGCACCCCGACTGTGCCCATCTCCACAGCATCCAGGGCGGCAGCGATGACTCCTCCTGCTCCTGCCCCTGCTCGGCCAGGCTGGCTGCGGAGGGCTCCTCCTGCCCCGGGGATGTGCGCATCCAGCTGGGCTCCAGCGCGGCGGAACCCCGGGACACGCCGAGCTCCCGGGGCTCCCGGGCGGGCTCCCAGAGCCGCGGCCACGGGGAGGCAGCGGGGCCCGAGGATGCGGAGCCCGAGGAGCAGGGCGGGAGCTCCCTGGCCGAGCTGCGCTGCCTCCTGCAGTGGCTGCACCGGAGCCTGCCCTACCTCCTCATCCTCAGCGTCAAACTGCTCCTGCAGCACAGCACCGGTAGAGTAGAACCAAAGCGGCTCGGAGGGAGCAGACCCTCCTCCCCTTCCCCCCCCCCCTCCATGCACTGATAACCCTGCCTGAAATGTAATTCGATTTATTTTTAGCTTTATTTTTATTTGCTTTATTCATCAGAAAGAGAGATTTACTAAACTGCATTTCAGTGGCTTCTGTTTCCTTTGCTGGCATATGTACAATGTGCTTAATTATCCTGGCTTGAGAGTCTGAGCTATTAATTCTAATTACAAAGACATATTAGAAGTGGCTGCTTTTTAACCCAGTTCAGTGATTTTTTTTTCCTTTTCATGTTTATAACTGATCCTATTTTCCTAACAGGCATTTCTCTTGGAATTGGGCTGCTAACAACTTATGCATATGCAAACAAAAGCATAGTAAATCAGGTTTTTCTCAGAGTAAGTATCACCCTATGCAACAAAATATTTTAAGTTAAGCAAGACTTTGACAAGTTAATCCATTTTTGAAAGAAATGTGAATAGACATGATGTTTTATTTACTTAATAACATTAGCTATCAAGATAGAAGTAAAGTCTTAATGCTTCTGTACATGGGAACAGCTCAGATAACAAGGTTTGCAAAAGTCAAGGGGGTGTTTTTTTCCCCCTCTGATTTGACTATTGCAATCATTTTTATGTAAGTTATGGATTACCTTCTTAACTCCATTTGTGGGATGAAATAGGAGTTGACAGTTTAAACCTTCAGCTCCGTGTTCACTCCCAAAGGGAAACCTTCTGTTTCTTCAGAGTGGGATGGGTTTGGTTGTCTTTAGAAAAATCCTTGGTACACCTAGAAATTGGTAGGGTGAAAATACTAAAATTACTGCTTTACCTTTCCGTTGGGGTCTCTATCTATTTATTTTATCTAGGATAAATATCTAGGATTTATCTAGGATGTTTATCCAGGATAAAGTCCCCTGGTAACCTGGTGTTAGGGGTGGATTCCAGCCCTGTTCTGAGGCAAGGACTGCAGTGTGTCTGTGCAATCCCTTGCAGGAACGGTGCTCCAAGCTGCAGTGCACGTGGTTGCTGCTCTACCTGAGTGGATCATCTCTCCTCTTGTATTACACCTTCCACTCTCAGGCCCTGTACCACAGGTAAGTGTTAAACACCTCTACCCCACCATCACTTACCCAGACATGAACTGGGGACACTTAGCTGCTGTTTTTCTTTAGTTGTGCCATTGGTTTGTCTTTCACTTTAATCTCCATTCCTCCCCTTCTGCCAAATTTAACAGGTGCTGTCCTTACAAACAGTATGCTGGAATTTCCTAGGCTCCATGCTTGATTTAATGGCATGACTGTGCCACAGAGAACATTCCTGGCTCTGACTGCCAGCTCTGACCCTTGGGAATACCAAATGTGGCATCCTGTGCAGTTCATGACTCCAATTGATTTTTCCCCCTTGACCATTCTGTAGCTGCAGCCTTGGCTGGAAACCAAAGGCTAAATGCCAACCTGAGACAGCAAACTGAGCTCTGGAGGATGGGGCTGTGATGAGGATCCAGCAAAGAAGGTTCCAGGATGGAAAACTTGTCAGAGATCCTCAGTGATCCATTTACAACCAGCAGTTCATTTTCTTAGCAAATGTTCCCCCTTGGTGTAAACCAGGTTTCCTTTTTTAATTAAACCTGCTGTGATAATCTCAGGTTACAGTTTCCTCTAAATAGGGTGCTCCAGTAACTTCTGATACTTCTTTTTGTAGCTTAATCTTCTTAAGCCCCACTGTGGATTTTATGAACTTTTGGGAGGTGCTTTGGATTGTGGGAGTCACAGACTTCATTCTGAAATTCCTCTTCATGGGCTTGAAGTGCTTTATTCTCCTGGTGCCTTCTTTTATCATGTCCTTTAAATCCAAGGTAAGGAAACAAGCTGTAGTTTTTGATTCCTTATGAAGATTCTCTTATGGTAAAAGTAACTAATTATTAAATTCTACCCAGAGAAAAACCTTTAATTAAATGTCTGTATATAATCCACCACTACACCGTGGGCAAGAAAACCCTGTGGATTTCATGTTCTTCTCTGCTTGGTGCTAAAAAAGGTTTTCAGTCAGACCAGAAACAATTGCTTGTATTATATCATGGGATAAATGGGTTTATTTCTGGCTCCAAGTTGGGGGTTGAAGCAAACCTTTTATTTTCTGCTCTGTAGGAATGTGTACACAGGCAGTTGGCCTGGAGCAGCTGGAGCACAGCAAATTTTGCACATGCTCAACAAGAACTGTCAAGGTTTTAAGATCTGCACATGCATACAAGCTGGGTTTTTTCTGACTCTTCAGAAATAATCCTGAATTTTCTTTGTTGTTAATAAACTTAAGGAATATTTGTGTCAGATCAAGGAATTTGATGCATAGCTTAATTTCTCAAATCAGTGAGGTTTAATAATTTTCTCAGAAGCTTACACTCACTGGTGGTGTATTTATTTTTATCTGCTTCCTGAGGTGAGGCAGGCAAAACCAATTACATTTATCTTAAAATTGCAATTACTAGTGCTGGTTCAGAAAAAATAAATTAGCAAGTACAGTTTGATGTGGTAGCATTTGAACAGGGTGTTTTGGGACATTTTTATCTCTTATAATGTACCAGAACAAGTTCTTCTGAGGTACAGCTGCCTTTTCTAAATACTGATTTATAATCAAGATCTCTATTTTTTTTTTCTACAGTGATGTAACATGAAAAAATTTACTGAAAATTCCATTACAACAAAAATGGTTGAACTGGAGAAAATTTGGTTAATAGTGGGAAATTGTGGCATTATCCAGTTTACATTATAGAAAGAGTTACAAATATAATTTTAAGAAAACCTTAGTTTATTCCTTTTAAATTTAAGCTAAATATTTATTATACATGTGCACACACAGTGTATGTGTAATGAGCCTTGTTGTCACTTTGAAGCCCTGAGTGCAGGACACAACTCTGGCTCATGACAAGCTGATCCTGTGACCAAGTCTGTGTTATTCTCCTTTTTCATGTAACTTTACTTTTTTTAATGCTTATGAAATCAAGTCTGACAGCCTTGTTAAGTAGGTAGGCATTTACCAAGCCATCCCAATTCAGACTATAATTTGATTTTCTGCAGTCCAGCAATCAATTCTGCTACTGTTACACGGACAGTTGAGAGACTTACCCTCTGATCTTTTTTTTTCTGTGCTTCACATTTAATTGTTTAATTAAGAAGCTACTCCAAAGAATAACAATGCATCTTTTCTGTGTATTTTGCACATTTCTGAGTTTTAAATCTTGAGCTGTTCCTTTGCATGTCTTGCTCAGGGCTACTGGTACATGCTGTTAGAAGAGCTCTGCCAGTATTACCGTATGTTTGTCCCCATCCCAGTGTGGTGCCGTTACCTCATGGCCCATGGGGGGCTGGACACTGCCCTGGGATGGACCCTTGGCATCCTGCTGGGCCTCCTCTACCTCATCCTCAAGGTATGCAAAGCTTTGGTGCTCCTCTCAGGTTTTATATGGAATTCTCCAGTGGGTTTCTGCAGGAATGATCAGTGCAGGGTTACAGACACAACACATTTCTGAATGTTCCCCTCTGAGCTCACTGAACTCGCCTCAGTTTCACTGCTGCAGCCTTGCAGAACTGGCTCAGCACTGAATTTCATCTTTATGTAGCAGTGGGTTGGGATTGCAAAGCAAAGGACACAGCTGCCATGGGTGTGCTCACATCAGACACACAACTTGCAAAAATAAAGATAAAATTGCAGCTAAAAGAGTCACCATTTTCCAGGAAACTAAATTTTCTCTGCTGGAGCATCCTGTGTGATGCTAAACAAGTTAACATCTTCCTGCTGACTCTCTGCTTCTCCAAGAGCTCATGTGTCCCAAATGTCACCAGTTTGGCTTTAAGAATGGCCAACACTTCCTCATGCTCTGGTACCTTAATTCCAGGACTGAGGACCACTGCAAATATGACAATAATCCTGATCCATTGCACTCCAGTGCTTCATTTCAGAACCTCAACACTCTTAAAAACCAGGCCCCTATTAGGAAAACCTTCAGCCTAAATTCTTCATTTGGTTACATTTCAGACATTTAAAGCAGGGTCAGGCTGAACTATTGCTGTGCTCTTGTGATTCCAACATCCAACCAGCAGTGAGACTTCCAGTGCTGGAATCAAAAGCTTGGGAGCTTTTTGGTTCACAGTGAAAAAATATTAAGCATAACTCAAGTTTTCTTTCCCATTTCAGCTTTTGAGCTTTTTTGGACAATGGAAGAACTTCAGGCAGGTCTTACGGATATTTTTTACACGCCCAGTGAGTACTGAGTTCTCTTATGACAAAACCATGACCCCAATTCACATGAAAATCCCTCTGGAAATTCCTCATTCCCATTCCTTTGTATTCTTTTAGCAATAAACAAATGCATTTTTAAATAAACCCCTGTATACTCATTCTCCCATTTCACAGTCTCAGTTCCTTGACTGAATGACAGTGGTGTCACCTGAACAACAACAAAAATCACCCACAAAAAATCTGCGCATCCCTTCAGAAAAAAGGATGTGAAATAATCCTTTTTGTCCTGCTTCTACTTTAAAAATTAGCTATGTTCCTTTAGATGAGGGATTTAAGTTTCCCTATAGCAACCTTTCTTCCAAATTCCTTTCTGTCCTGGTATTTGGGAGTGGCTTTTTCATCCCCCTCAAAATTAATATTTGCTGCAAATCCTTTGTTTTGCAGCACTATGGGGTGCCAGCCAGCAAGAGACAGTGCTCTGAATCTGATGATATTTGTTCCATTTGCCAAGCTGAATTTCAGAAGCCTATTCTGCTGATCTGTCAGGTAATACACATAATCCTTTTTTTTTTTAAATTAAAGAATATTTTAAAATAACGTTACACAAGACAACATACAATCAGATGAGTGTATGTTTGATGAATATTTTTAAAAATCAGACTGTACAAATAATACAAATGGAAGAGCTTAGAAGCTCTAAGTTGTCATTCTTTTCATTCCAGCACATATTTTGTGAAGAATGCATCTCTTTATGGTTTAATAGAGAAAAAACCTGTCCACTCTGCAGAACTGTTATTTCAGACCATGTTAACAAGTGGAAGGATGGAGCCACATCTATGCATCTCCAGATTTTCTAAAGCTTGTCAAACAACTTGGGTTCCAGTTTGTTTGTTCACACTAAGGTTTTTCAGTTTACTGCACATTAAACTGTAGGTGGCACAAGGAAAGTTTCCAAATTCCCCATACCATGTATTTAAAACCCTGCAGAAAATGGCAACTTGACCTTTTCTAAGTAGAGAAAACTTTTCAGAATGAATGCAGAAAAAGCCAGCATTGCTTCTCTTGTGATTCTCATAGGAAACAGACAAATCCTTGAAATGTGCTGCATTTCTTAATTCAACATTTTCTTTTAGAGGTTCAGTAGGGTTCCAGACTGTACTAAACTCTATTTATCCTTCTAACACAACTCAAGCCAAAAGGTCAACATGCTGATTTTATTAAGATTATGAGCAAATTTTATCCTCTGGACTGCAGTGAGAATTAGAGCTGCTTGTCACTCCTGGCATTAAAGATCTTTCATGCTGCCCAGTAAATGAGAGAAATGAGATTTCTAATGCACCTGGAACAGCAACTATTTCTCACTGCACCTGTAGATAAGCACAAGAATAAGATATTTCCCCTTTAGGTTCTTGTAGGCTTCTAATGGATCCTTGGCTTCATCTTTTGGCTTTAAACCAACCACTGATGTTAGGTTTTTACTCAGCATTTTATAAAGCTGGTATTTTTAAAAGAAATCTTTAATACTATATTTTTGTCATAACAGGAGCCAGATTTTCTTACAGGGGAGAATCTATTTTATACTCTATTTGCAATTTGTAGTTTGCATAAAAATCAGAGAGAATAAATGCATTTGAATTTATTTGTTTGGTGCATGTTGAATAAAGGAAGCAGATTCCTTATTGTTTTGGTATTAACTCATGTAAGCACAACTGCTCACTGCCAGGTCTATTTTTCTGGTTGAAGAAAACAAAAACCCTTCAAGTGTTACAATTTATTCATGGTTTTAATGTTATTTCTAGCACTAACTTCTGTGTAACCTCACTTTCTTCCCTGATTTGCTTTTTTCGCTTTGCTGTTCAGATCAGACTGCAAACATAACTCAAATGATTGTCACAGGAAAGTTACATTTAGTTACCATTAACTCCAGATTCTCTTGCCTGAAGACATTTAGGAAACTTGTAAATTCAGGGAAAACAATTAGAAAGTGAAACACTCACTTGAGTACCCCAAAGGCACAGCTCCAAGGGCAGAATCCAGAATTCAGAATAAAAATCTAATGAGATGGAACATTCAAACTAAGAAATATCATTACATCTGGCCTGTAAAGCTCACCAAGATTATTTTATGGAGCACAGCAAAGTGTTGGTGCTTTAAATCAACCCTGATCCTTTGGTCTTTGTCTACAGCATTGTAGGAACAACTGCAGTAAGTGTGGAGATAGGTCAAAAAGAGGAATCAGGGAACAATTTCTCTTCTTTCTCTCTTTCTGTTGGTGTTTCTATCCAAACCAAATAATATTAACAAAATGTTTTATTAAAAAAGCAAGAATAAAAGGAGATGTTGTTCAACTGGTTTGGATTTACACTTCATCAATCAAACAAACAAGTCATTTTTAAAGTGAGTACCTGACATGCAGAATTGCATCCTCTGTGATCCAGGAGCCCCTCCTGATCCAGGCCAGCAGCTCTGGCTCTGCAGGGACACACAAGGTGACAAATGACAACCAAGAGCCACTTTTTAAGAGCCCAAGAACCCAGGGGAAAGCAGCAGAAGGAATCTCTCTTGGGTCTTCATTTCTGAGGGAATTCCTGCTGCATTTCCCATCAGAGCTGTCAGCAAAGACAATGATTTACATTTCCTGTTACATTTAGGGCCTACCTCCTTCCTAAAATAAAAACAAATAGGTCACTTGGATTAACATATGTTTAAATTTGCATTTAGTTGCTATTCACATCCCCCTTCTTTAGCTCTTGAGGATATTTAGCTGCAGTAAAGTGTGAGAGATGGAAACCAGGACAGGGATTACCTTTGTTTCTGCTAAGGCAGCTCAAGGTGTTCCTGCAAACAGCTCCAGATGGATTTAGCCTAGAAAAGAGCAACTGGAGAAGTTCATAAATGGGACCTGTGCACAAGGATTTGCAGGAAAAATATTCAAGTAATTTGCTTTGTTCTTAAGGATTTCTCCTTTGGATAAACTGAACTGGGAAAATGAAACAGCAACAAGCCTGCTGCAGAGAGAGAATTTAAATAAACCAACCAAACCCCAAACATCTGCCCTAAAACCACAACAGCCTCAATGTTTGATGCACTTTTTGATTAACACAGATTGGGACTTAATACTGAAAAGAGAACAGACCCAAAATCAACTTCAGCTGTCCACTCAGAGTGGACTCAAATATGAAATGTTCTCCAGCAGTTCAGCTTTGAAACAGCACAGCAAGAAAAAAGGGATATCCAAAAGAACAATTGACTCGTTGATTTTTATCTTTTATTATGAGCTAATACCAGGATGACATTCAAATGTCAGATGGCACAATTAAGACAGTCTTGGTAGGAATTATTCCAGCATTCCCAAAATTACAATTTAGTACACGAATGGCATCACTCCCACAGAGAAAAATGATGGAATTCTGAATATCTTCTACCAGAAGAGTTTCTGCATCAAATGGGAAAAAGAAAAACTGCTGGTAACACAGCTGACCTAGAAACCTTTTCTGGTAATGACCTGCAGAACAAAATATTTCCCTATTTAACATCTAGTAAAAAAAAATATGACTTTTGTTCAAGTTTAAGATTTAATACTTTTATATGGTTAGCCACAACAGGTATTAACCTCAGTTTTACTATATTTTTGTAATGCTACAAAAATCCTATAAAATCAAATTATAGTGAATTTTTCAGTGATTATAATTAAAAAAGCGCAGCTTGTACAAAATAAAAAAAATAAGATTCTATACTCTAATGAAAAATTTAAGACATTTTTAAATGAACAAAAGAAAGCACTTGTTAAGCTCTCCAATATTCAATGCATTCTGCACTTATCTGAAATAGCCAGACAGGAGCTAGAACTCCACTCCCCTCAGTTCACAACTAGTAATTTTGACACTATTATATATATATATAGAGGATCTATGTCTGATATTTTTACAAATAAATACAGGATAAACCATATTGCATAGTGTGTGCTTGCTGTCTGAGTCACACTCCCAAAGTTTCACAGTCATGGTAGGGAATTCATTTTACAATCCAGGGGCTGAAACATTGCCAGTACATGGAATTCATTTTACAATCCAGGGGCTGAAACATTGCCAGTACATGGAATTTCCTTGGAGAACCAATGGGTTTGTGACTGATCAGTGAACTCAGACAAACAACTCTTGCCATTCTTGCCAGCCATTAAACCAATTCCACTGGACACTTCTGTCCAGAAGCAAAAAGCAACTGTTAGCTGTAACTAGGACCAAGAGAGATCTGCCTCTAAAAACTTCTATTTTTTTTTTTTGTTGTTTTTAAACCAAGTTCCTTTATCCTCAGTGAATGTCAGCAAAGTCCAGGTGCTGTGTTTGCACACAGGCCCAGTGCAAACACTCCTGGATTTTGGTTCCACCAAATCACCCGTGGCCACGTCACCAATGAGCAATGGCAATCCTCCAGTATGTCACTGTAAGGTAACTTGATTTTTCTGCTAAAACTATTCAAAAAAATATTTTTTTCAACAAAAGGCTTATCAGGAAGGAAAAACAAAAAATAACCCCTAATTTTTTCTCAATCATAACCATTTTTATGTGTTGGTTCTTTGATAGCATCAAGGTATCTCTGAATCCTTCTGCCAATTTCAGCAAAGAGCACTGGGCTTGGATTCAATGCTTACAGAGAGTTTTATGGCTTGGATCCTATGGCTCAAAAAGATTCAGTATCCACAGAGTAAGCAGAATCTAGAATAAAAAAATCCCTACAGTTGTGAAACACCAGAAGTAGACTTTGCACAGTTTGACTAAAAGATAATGCAACGTGTGGCAGGCAAAAAGTGACAGGACTTGTATGCAGCTGCATGATCATCTCCACACACACACACACCATCCACACTCTAACCTAGGGTAAAGCTCTGCAGATATTAACCCTTTCACCAGCTATGTTCATGGAAATGCTTTCTCTTTAAGGCAGGAAGTATTTAAAGTAAGGTAAAGTTTTACCTTTATTTTATTCTTTGTACCTGTAAGTCAGTTGTACAGATCGTGACAATTTTAAAAACATAAATAGTGTCCTTAAGAACATGTTTGCTAAATTAAAGTTTTTGCTAAAGTTCTGACCCACTGTGGAAGACATTCACTGAAAGGCCATTGAACACTTTTCTTTTCTCATACAATCAGCAAATTTATTGCCCCAGCATAGAAAAAAAATGTTGATAAATTTAGAAATGTATAATGGCAGGAAACTACCATAAGCAAAATTTCATTAATAATAATTTAAAAAATCCTCAAATTCTTACCCACTGGTTACAAAAATATTTGATTTCCTTATTCTCTGGAGGATTTGTCTGTGTTTCCTGTGGTACTTCCTAGAGGTTTCTGACCTTGTGTTCTGCTCACTGTTGATCTCTGTGGGTAAGAATCTGAGCTGCCAAGCTGTGCCCAGCTGCACCAAAGTGATGTTTCCCAGTGAAATGTCTGCTGAGGACAGGCATGAAATAAGCAGGACGTGGGTGAGCCCATGGCTTCCAGTTAAGCCTAGAACATAGCAGCACTGCTGTTTGATTCAATCCATTTGTCTGTGCAGGAACAAACAGGGATTTCAGCTGGGGAAGCAGGGAAACAGTTCTCTCCCACCCCACACTGCCAGGCTGGTCAGTGAGTGATTCATTTATTGATTGGTTGGTTCATGAGGAGGAGAATCAGAACTAGAGCCTTCAACTTTTCTTCACAGCAACCAATTAAGTTTGCCTTTTTCATTTTGGGATACTTTCCATAATGAGCTGAATCAAAAAATCTATTTGAAAAATATATATTTATATATATATATATATATAAAAAACTCATTATGTTTTGAATGTGAACACCAATTAAGTTTAGCTTTCCTCTTTGATTCCACCCCATTGTAGGAAACCGCTTAACGAGGCTTGCATGCTAATTAGCCCTCAGCTGCAGGCCTGCAGGCATTCCAAACCCTGCCTAGTAAAAGGGCCAACCCTCCTGACACATTCAGACTACACCAGTGATTCTGAAGCAACATCCTGCCCCTTAATACTGTCAGTTTCGAGCTCTCAAGCTGAAAGATCCTTGATAAGGTGAGATGTCACTGGAATCAGTAAGATGATGTGCCTAGAGTTCTGCAATACCATTTGCTAAAGTTTGTTTTTTTTTTATGCACCATTGATTGACAGGAAAAAAAAAATCCGTTTTTCTTTGCTTTCCAAGTCTCTCTGTGCAATGACCGATTCTTTGATACTGTCACTTTTTAAAAGTAAACCAAACAAGCCCTCAAATTTCAGCTCCAGGGGGCTCCTGTCCTTGTGGTGTGCACCTTGAGGCTCCCGGGGTGGTGCTGTCATAGGTTCATGCGCAGGTGCTCCGGCCGCTTGGAGATCATGGGGAAAGCCTGTTTTTTGTAGGGCCCAGAGTTTGGCTGGCGGATTGGGAGTGGTGCTGAAGCCTCTCCACAGACTGTCACATCCATCTGTTCGATTCCACTGCTCTCCATGGGGTATTCCACAGGTGCCTGGGTGGTGGATGCGCCGGCAGAAGCACCTCGTCCCCAGAACTCCCCAGGGGAGAACTTGACAGGGCTTTAAAACAACAAATACAGAAAATCAGAGACACAGACACAGCACCAAGGGGTTCCCCTGCTCTGCAGGGAACTGCACTCAAATTCCTATGGAGAAGCAATTCTAATTCTTCCTTTCAATTCCAGGAGTTGGAGGAATTTCCAAGTCTGGTTTCTGTCACAGCCTCCTGTAAAATTCTCTCATTTTGATGTGATAGCAGAAGGGTTTTTCTGTACTAACACAGTTCTTTAGTGCTTAGGATGTTCTGGAACAGTTTTAGCTGTATCAAAGTCACCACTGAGGCTCTATCAGCACTGAAAAGCAACAAATTAGAACTTCATGTGCTGCCCAACACCCCAGACTTGTCTTTGATACTGTGCTTTATAAAACAGAATCACTTCTAATGGAAGTGCTGGGCTTACTCAGAAGCAAGGCTGTATTTTGTATTTCTACAAAATTTCTGTATTTCTGCTTCAACAACTTGTCAAAAACTGTATTATAAAAAAAAAGAAAAAAAAAAAAAGAAAAAGAAGATAAAGTACCTGACAGGTGTCCTAGGGCTACCTATGAATCTGCGAGGTGATCGAATTTTTGGTTCAAAAGAAAATTTCTCTTTTACACTTTCAAGTACAGATGGAGCCACATACGTAAAACCCTGCAAAACAGGAAAAAGGCACTGCAGCTCACAGGCAAGCAGGCATTCAGGATCACTTGTGCATTTATGAAAATCTGATTATTACAGGAAAATTATAAAAAGAGTCAATGTAGACAGATGAACCCTTACTCACTCCTTGAAGCAAACAGTGGCACTTCAGGGAGTTGCTACACCCCAGCTATTTCTCCTCAGATCACAGATTCAATTTAATGAATTTTGCACACTCAATTTAATGAACTTTGCTCTCTGCACTGGCCATTGTTGTCTCTGCATGGGCAGGGTTCACAGTGCAGCTCTCAGTCAGAATGCTGACATGCCACAGGGGCAGCACTGTTTGCTGGCTGCTGGATAAAGACAATGTCAGCAATAACCAAAGTATTTTCAAAGCCTTCAAACATTTCAAACCTGTTACAGGATTTGGGTTCAGTTATGAGAGTTTGCTTCAAGGTGTTAGGAGTCAATAGAATGGATTTAGGTGAAATGCCCCCATTCCCAGCAGCAAACCCCTCTCCAGTCCCTGCTCACTCACCAGAAAGACCTGGTTGGCACTTTCACTGAGAGTTGAGTCATCTGGGCTATCAACAGGTGTCTGACGTGTAAACTTTGAATCAAACTGGCTCACATCCTCTTCAGATTGCTTTGCAAAAACAAAATGATTAAGGGTTTATATTACAGATATCAACCAAATGGCTCAGCGGTGAGCAGTGCAGCCTCTGGACTGGATGGAGTTCATTCCATGGGTTTTGGCAGAGCTCTGCTGGAGGAAAACCCTGGAGTGGTGTCGGAATCCTGTCGCTGCCATGGGAGGTCACTATGGGCACTGACACTGAGAAATAAAGGCAAGGGGGAGGGGCAAAAATTATGGATCAAAAAGGAACACGAATTAAAAAGATGCCTTAAAAAAAATCTAAAATTACAACAAAAACTTTTAGAAATACAATGCCAGTTTCTTGCAAGTTTAGCCCTTGTCACAACCAGTATAGAACAGTTGCAACTATTTAGTTTTTGGAGGCCTCTCCAGATAGTTTTGTCCCATGTTTGCAGATACAGAAGTGTTTATAGTCTGAGGGATAGAGGATAGCTCTGGAATAAGTGATTATGAGGAATATGGTTTCATTTGCTCAAAGAACAGCAGTAATTCCAAAATCCCTTCTTTATTCCCATGTGTCACTGGAAAGGCAGCAGGTATTTATTTGTGCAGGCCTTCATGCAACCATGGAAGCACAAACTGAAAAACCATCTGGTTTATATAAGAAACTTCCATAAAACTGCTACTAACAGAAAAACCCAAAACCACCTTCAGATAAATATTTGGAAATTTTAATCTTGAGTCTTTCTGAGGGGAAAGGGGTCTGGAGTCCCCATGCTGTAGAATGTTTGACATTAGTGATGCTTAAGCCAGTTTTAGGTGAGAATTTTAGTACCTGGGAATTATGGAGGTGCCAACACCCACAGCTGCTGGGGCTGATTGTACCCAGAGGGAAAAAACATCCAAATATAGGATGGGATAATAAAAACTTCTTCATCACATCACTGGTTTGAGGTAAACTCTAACAACTGCTCCTAATGCACAAGATGCATTGTAAAGATTAATAAGCAAACACAGAAAATGCTTAATTAGGTGATTTCAATTACTTTTGCTTAGCAACTCTATCTAGCTGAAACTAAGTGCTGACTTACTGTAGAGGGTTTAGAAGCTGATCTCAGAGTGAACTGCACCTGCAGGTCTGTTTAACCTATGGGTCAGAAGCAGGAGGAATTCAGCCTGAAGCAGATCAGGTGCCAGATCAGATCTGCCAGCTTTAACTGAGGGTGGATCTGTCCCCTGAGTGACAGAACTCCAGTACCAGGGATCAGGGCACTCCAGTTGGTGAAGTGAACCTTTCTCAGTTTTATTAAGAGCTTTGCCACAGGCACACAGGGCACATCTCTCTCCCAGTATTCCCAGTACATACCAATAAGGGTTTAAAAGGAGGTTCCACCTTGCGTGCCAGCAGCTCGTCCCAGTTGATGTGTCTGAAGAAGGCGTGAGCCTGCAGGGGGGACAGAGCACAGTCAGCCCTGCCCCAGGGCACACAGCTCCACCAGCAACACCCAGCCAGACCCTGCTTGGGGTGTTTCCTCCCAAAATCACATTTGGTCTGGTGTGGAACATCTGCAGCACGACCTTGGAGAAGCTGCAAGAGCTGAGAACTGAGATCACACCTCCAAGTCAGACACACGTCCCCATTTCCTTGGAAGTGTCAGAAAAAGGCAGCGTACGTGTAAAACACCTCTGCATTTTCCAGCTCCAGAATTAAACCATGACAAAACACTGCATTAATGACAAATCAGCAGAGCTCTGAAATATGGAGGACTCTCTAACACTTGTCAATATCACCACAAAAACAAAGTCAGGCTGGAATGTCACTTTTCCCTTCAGGGAGCTGCACTAATACAGGACTGGCAAGGTTTTCATGTGACTGCTGAGCATCCTCACCCTTCCAGGCTGCACAATTAGCATTGTGCAACTGCTAGAAAAGATCTACTGCAAGACACAGCTAAAGAATAGAAGTTATTTTCTAAATCTGAAATTATCAAATAGCCAGACAGCTGCTTTTGTTAAGCTTTAAAGAGTTGAGGTTTTGCTGAGTTGTCTGTCACATGTGGCTGCCTTTCTGCTCATTACCCTTCAAGACAGACACTCTCCTTCCCTGAGGTGCCTTCAAAGCTGTTTTATTTTCAGTGAGGTCATTTAAGAAGTCTCAAGTTAAGTTCCAGTTACCTGAACTTCTCCAGCATCTCCAGGACCAGCTCCTAGACGTGAGGCAGCATTTCTTTTTAGCAGCTTGATGAGAAATAACAGCCAAAAAAGCAGAATTAGTTATGCTGTTATAACCAGACTAGTTGTGCCATGAATCATCACTTCAGTGAGTACTGTGCAGAATGAATACAGAACCATCAGGAAAATCTGCATTCACTTGAAAACAGTTCTATTTTCAAGGGAAATCACTTCCTGCACCACTCAGCAAAAAAGTGATTTAATCAGTAACAAATCAAGCTGGAACTGAACAGCCACAGTGGTATCATTATATTTCTATTTTCTACATACATGTGGAGTAGTAACAATCATTAAAATTTTACCTTTTTAAGCAGATCTCTGGCTTCTTGTGTGAGGTAGGGAGGCAAGTTGAGTTTACACTTGAGAATCTTGTCAATTGTTTTCTTTCTGTTCTCCCCAGTGAAAGGAGGCTGGAAAGCACCATTGAAAAAGGAGGAAAAACAGAGGACTTGTTCAGATCTTTAATTTGTGTACACAGAACTCACTTCAGTCATTTATAAAGCAGGTAAAATTACTGCAAAAAAGCTGGATAAAAGCAGCTCATGTCAGTAGTCAAACCTGAGAGCTGGATTTTGGTTCTATCTTACTTGCAGTGTGTATATATATAATATATGGAATATATAGTATATATAATACATGCAGCTGAGTTAGGTACAGGGAAGCAGAAAAGCTACAAAGGGAAAACCATGCAATTATAACTGTGCACCTACTGCTCCAGTCAGCATGTCATACATTAATGCCCCCAAACTCCACCAGTCCACAGCACGGTTATGCCCACTCCTCATCAAGATTTCAGGGGCCCTATAAGCAGAAAAATCAAAAATATGGAAGCGTTTTAATGAGATTAATATTAATTGTGACTGCTAGTTTTAAAATAAAACCTCATTTATCAAGTCAAGTTGTCCAAAGTGACTGAACATATGAACCACCAGTTAAAAAAGGCAAACCACAGGCATTACCCCCAGAGCAGAGCAATATTTTGTATTTCATGGTGCAGCTCACATGTATTCAATTGTTCCACAGAATGTGTGTGTGACTGTTCCATCGTGAATGGATTCTTTACATAACCCGAAGTCAGTCAGTTTTACATGACCTGAAATTAAATAAATCAGATTTAAGACTTGTCAGAATTCTGCCATTTGTAGAAATAACATTGAGAAAAATTAGGAATTTTTAACATGGATATGTAATTACTTTGAATTACTTCCACATATGGTCTGACAAAGCAATGCAGCTATAAAACAGAACAAGGTAATCACACTTACAGAGAAAACCAAGTGCTGCCACTTGACAAACTCCCAGAACTTGTTCAAATACAGACAAATGTATTTAAACTTAAAGACTGTAGAGCATCATTTAGCTAAAAAAGTAGGTTACTGAATTTTACTGCCTGCTTCAAAATTCACAGAACCATCCTCACCAAACTGTAAAGTGCCCTGAATAATTCAGTACAAAGACTCAGACTAAGTAAATATGTTGTTTAGGAAAACATGAGAATTCTGGGTGACACAGAGTGCCAGACTAATCAGTGGCACAGTCACTGGGGCAGTGCAACCAGGAACTGAAACTGCTGTCAGTGAATGCCAGCTGTGGCTCAGTCATTGCAGCCACTGATGACCTGACATCCTGCCCAAAGTGCCTTTCCTACCATCAGTCATCCCCATTGACTAAAATGTCACAGCTTCTACTTCACAATGATCCAGCAGAAGAAAAAAAAATCCAGAGGTGCAGAAATGGCAAATCAACTACTCAAAACATGAACTTGAGCTTGCTGTGGCCCATTAAAGCAAGGAATTTGTGTTTGAGGGCAATCAGCTCTGGCAGCTCTTCACTTATCCCAGGAGTGCTACAACCCTGCCTCTGTTCTAAGGAGATTCACCTCACACTGAGGTGTGTGACCCTTGGGAGAACTGTTTTCAGAGGCCTGGCAGCCTGGTTCATGCCCAGAGCTGTACCTTGGTGATTGAGCATGATATTCTCTGGCTTCAGGTCCCGGTAGATGATTCCTTTCTGATGCAAGTGCCCCAGGGCCATGGAGATTTCTGCCAAGTAAAAGCTGAAAAGGAACAAAAATCAGACAGATTCAATCATGCAGAGCATCTTAAGCAAATCTTTCACAGTTTTCAACCCCCAAACATTGACCATTGCCCTATGGACAGAGCCTCACTGAGGCAGTGCAATCTCCTCTGTTGTAGGACTGGAGTTCCACCAGCACAAACTGGTGAGGGCAGCACATGGACACCCTCCCCAAACCCTCTGAACTGCTCTTTCACTACCCTCTAAAATGAATGAGTAGTTAAATATAGTTTAAGCACTTGGAAAAAAACCCAAACTATTAATTTACAAAAATAGCTTCACTTACCAGGCTGTGTCTTCCATAAATATCCCTTCTCTCTCTAACTGCATAAATAGTTCTCCTCCTGTCATCAGAAAAAATAGATTGTACTCAATTAAAAGTATCATTTTAAGTCAGTCCAAAGTCTATTTTCTAGGAAAACTATAAGCAACAGGTATTTTTGTCTGCTGTACCACAGGCTGTTTCACAAAAAAACAACCGAGCCACTGTTCTGTCACCCTCAGGATTCCAGCAGCCTGAAGAAATCAGCATTTAAAACCAAGAGCATTTCTGTCCCTGTTTTTTGTAGTTACAGCTTGGAAAAAATTGCTTCTGTGTCTGTTTCCCTAACCATGAAATAAGGGTAACACTTTCTTCTGTCACAAAGAACCTGCAAGGACTAAACCCTCATGATTGCACAGAACACACAAAAATGACAAATCTAGTGGAAGGAAAAGTTTTAAAACCCCTTCTCTCTTGTACTGTCATGAAAAAAATTGTTTTATGTTTCATTCCTCTTTATTGTATGGAATTACAAAGTTTATTCATGTTCTTCTATGCATTTTTAATACAAACCTGTTTCAGTTTAAGACATCAAGCCATCATTAATTGGCCTTTTACTTGTAGGGTAAGAACCCCAAATTTTTGATTGTGCAAGACCCCAAGAAAGAGAAAAAAGAATGTCATATACTGACCACTGAGATACTCAAGGATGAGGTAGAGTTTTCCACCAGTCTGAAAGGCATAAATTAAGTCTACAATGAAGGGATGCTTCACTTCCTCCAGTATATTCCTCTCTGCTTTTGTGTGAGCTGTATCCTTGGCATTCCTTACAATCATTGCCTGTAAAAGCAGGGATAGGTGAGCACAGAACATGCTAAACAAGGCAGACTTTTATACTGAGTTCAATTCTGAGCTTATTAAATTACAACACCACATAGGAGTTAGCAACAGCATTAAAAAATTACATTTCACCACAGTATCTGCGTAAGAGGTTTCTTACAGAAGTTTGTCTTTATTTCATAGAATCACACAAAAATTTAGCTTGGAAAGGACCTGTTTAAATGAGCTGCTGAGAACTACCCTGACAGAAAAATTCAAAGTTTAATTTTAATTCCAACTATATCTGACTAAAAACTGTATATATCCTAGAACTTATTCTTAGGTATATTAAATCATTAGATAATCCTAAAATGGAGGGATATATTTATGTTTTTTTAGATTGAGAAAGTAGTGAAATTCAGGTTACCTTTTTAAGAACCTTCATGGCAAATATTTTCCCGGTGTTTGCTCCGGTTACTTTTCGTACTTGAAACACCTGAACAACAGCAACACAAAGGCAATCAATCACTTATTTCAGCTGCATGAACTGCCACAAGCTAAAAAGCAAAGTTGTGCAAGAGAGAGAGAGAGAGGAGATCACCCACAAAGTACGAGGCAAGAGAGAGGGGAGATCAGCCACAAACCAGGAGGCAAGAGAAAAGGAGAGAGATCACCCAAAACAATGAGGCAAAAGGCAGAGAGAAAGGAGATCACCCACAAACTACAAGGCAAGAGGAAGAGAGAGAGGAGATCATCCCCAAACAATGAGGCAAGAGGCAGCGAGAGGAGATCAGCCAAAACTACAAGGCAAGAGGCAAAGAGAGAGATTACCCACAAAAAATGAGGCAAGAGGCAGAGAGACAGAAGATCACCCACAAACAATGAGACAAGAGAAAAAGAGAGAGATCACCCACAAGCTGCAAGGCAAGAGGCAGAGAGAGAGGAGATCACTCCCAAATAATGAGTCAAGGGGCAAAGAGAGGGGAGATCATCCCCAAACCAGGAGGCACAAGGCAGAGGCTGATGCAGAAGACTCTGGGACACGCCCTGCTGCTCCAGCCCTGCCAGGGACCTCAGTGCCCACCCTGGCAGCTGGGGTGGTTCTGCCCCATCCCACCTCTGGCAGGATGGATTTTTCAGAGAGGGGGAAGGAGAGCAAAGCAAGGGGGCACTGAGGGGGCAGGGCCCAGGGCTCTGACCTTGCCGTAGCCGCCCTTGCCCAGCACGCGCAGCAGCTCGAAGCACTCGGGCCGGATCTTCTCAGGGCCTCTGTTCACGCTGGTCTCTGAAATCTCAAACTTCTCACAATGCTCCATCCCTCTGCAGAAAAGCAGAAAGAGGCTGTGAGCCTGTCTGGGACTGAGGAGTGAGCAAATGAAAGCACTGACTCCCTGGGAAGAGTCTGAGTAACAGTGACAGAGATCTGCAGGAATTATTGTTTATTGTGTGCAAAGTGCATCCTGCACGGAGAGGGCTGCCTGCAGATTTTGGGGATTTATAGGAGCAAGATTTCCTTCAAACCCCTTCAATTTAGTGCACAATACATCTGCATTACACCAGAATTAAGTTTAGAGGATGAAAACCTCAAACTGCCTCAGGTATTTCTTTATATCACTATATCCATATTATATCATTATATCCATATTATATCATTATATCCATATTATATCGTTATATCCATATTATATCGTTATATCCAAATATTATTCAAAGGCAAGAGATTTGTTAGGAGAAACAAGGATCAAAAGACAAACAGCAGCTTTCAGCAGAATTATTTTTATTATTATTGTTTTATTTCAAGATACAATTGACAAATTTTAATGTGAGGAAATAGCGAAACATCTAAAAATGACTCAAAATGGAACCAGAATGATAAAATTTTCTATTTAGTTTAACAAAATGAGAAGTTATTTGTGGTGGGCATGAATGGTACAGAATATTTTCTAGCAGCAACTTACAGGTCATATTGGCCAACTCCTCCATGGTCCATGCTCTCACTTAATTGACCCTGGGGATGAGAAAGGCAGAAGAAAGATAAATTAGAAAAAGGAAAGCATTAAAAAAAATGCACTGATGTGGTTTACAACTTTTAAGGTTTGAAAAGACAAAACATATAATTAAATAGGTCAGGAATAAAAAATTATCAGCAGAAGATAAAAAATGTACTAAACTCTGTGCCAGATTTGCAGTACAAACAGTGACACAGGGAAGCCCTGCCTTACCTGGCTGCATTGTTACTCAGTCACTCAAACATCAGAGGCACAATTTCACAGCCCCAAGTGAACCTGAAAAACCTTAAGGTACTGCAATTTTCTTTAAAATTCCTCTTAGAAAGAAACTCTTGAGTCCTGTTGCAGCACTATGCAAATCAGATCAATAATAAAGATTTTG